>NW_011476005.1:0-3780 GCF_000754665.1 Bison bison bison | reverse complement strand
TTGCATTGATCTCTGAGGAAGGCTTTCTTATCTCTCCTTGCTATTCTTTGGAACTCTGCATTCAGATGGGTATATCTCTCCTTTTCTTCTTTGCTTTTCACTTCTCTTCTTTTCACAGCTATTTGTAAGGGCTCCTCAGATAGCCATTTTGCTTTTTTGCCTTTCTTTTCCATGGGGATGGTCTTGATCCCTGCTTCCTTTACCATGTCATGAACCTCCGTCCTTTGTTCATCAGGCACTCTGTCTATCAGATCTAGTCCCTTAAATCTATTTCTCACTTCCACTGTAGAATCATAAAGGATTTGATTTAGGTCATACCTTAATTGTCTAGTGGTTTTCCCCAATTTATTCAATTTAAGTCTGAATTTGGCAATAAGGAGTTCATGTTCTGAGCCACAGTCAGCTCCTGGTCTTGTTTTTTTCTGACTGTATAGAGCTTCTCCATCTTTGGCTGCAAAGAATATAATCAATCTGATTTTGGTGTTGGCCATCTGGTGATGTCCATTGTAGAGTCTTCTCTTGTGTTGTTGGAAGAGGGTGTTTGCTATGACCAGTGTGTTCTCTTGGCAAAACTCTATTAGCCTTTGCCCTCCTTCATTCCGTACTCCAAAGCCAAATTTGCCTGTCTCTCCAGGTGTTTCCCGACTTCCTACTTTTGCATTCCAGTCCCCTATAATGAAAAGGACATCTTTTTTGGATGTTAGTTCTAGAAGGTCTTGTAGGTCTTCATAGAACCGTTCAACATCAGCTTCTTCAGCATTACTGGTCTGGGCATAGAGTTGGTACCATGATATTGAATGGTTTGCCTTGGAAATGAACAAAGATCATTCTGTTATTTTATATCTAGATATTGTCTCCTAAATACTCTTATAGTTACCTTATGATAGTAAATGACTAGTGAACAGTGATTCTATGCTGGACCTTGTTTTTAATTCTTTTAATGTTTTGCTTTGTTAAGTCCTTCCAACACCTTTGTGAGCTAGAAACCATTTTTATTTATTTATTTATTGTATTAAGAGAATGAGGCATGGAAAGATTTAAAAACTTGCTCAGAGTGACACAGCCAGTAAATAATGAAATTAAGATTTACACCCAGGCAGTGTGGCTCTAGAATCAGATAGCAGACTGTTATCTGGTAGCACCAGCTCCCAGCTGGTGCTGGGTGCTCAATGGATCACTCCTCACTGATAGAAAAGAGAGCTCTCTTTTGGGAGGATCCAAAAGGGAGAAAACATACACTGTTTTCCTAGGAGTAATCTTCTTTCCAGGGAAGACAGGATAAAACACTTGGTCCAGATGCCTCTGTGATCATGTTAATTTTGTGACTCCAGGTGTAAACTCTTGTTGCTTTAGTTCTTTGGGGACCTGGCTCTAAATTATTGTAAACTCCCAAGGGAAAGTATCTTCTTCTAGGCAGTATATGAATCAATATGCAGGTCAAAGAGTATCTCTTTACTCCTACAATGTTCAAGATGATGGATTTGTCTTCTTCCAATACTCGAAAGTCATGCCTCTTAGAAAAAATTGTCACCATGAAGGAAATTGAATATTTCACCCTTATATAAAGAAAATGGTTATTTACTTGAAGCAATCAATGGACCTACATAAAGAATATCTTTAAGGAAGTGAGTACATTGCATTCTAGATAATATGACAGTTTTGAAGTATGATGGAGAAGCTTCAGGCTGCGCTTGAACGTTGGGAATATAACCCTTCCAGACCAAGTTCTCTTTTAAAGAGAGCAGACTGGCACTTTGTTTACTTCCTTAAACAGACAAAGTAACTGTTTTCTGTGACTTTTTCAGAACTTATTTTCTTGTTTATTTCTGTATAATATAGAGGTACTACAAAGTCCATAAAGAATTCTAAGGTCACAGAATGTTAGCTGTGAAAGTGGCATAAAGACTACCTTCCTTGCTTTATAAAGGACCTAAATTGACTCACATTCAAATAAATAAAAAGTTTTTGAACTAAAACTTGAACTAAACAAAAGCATTTATGCAATGGATAATGCTCTTAATCTATGCTGAGAAATATCTTTATGACTGTTGAAAATATACTCCACCTTAGCATTAGCAGAAAATCATAATGATAGATAATCACAAATCAAGTCACTTTTGTTTTTCATTTACCAAGCTCTACATATAACTATTATATAATTTGAGTAGTTTGTTGTATTTATTTATCACTGTAGTGATAATAAATGTTATTTAAAACAAGTTATTTTTCATATAAATTATCCTACATAGTAATCTTCTTGTAGGAATTTTAAACAGTTTGAGTCCTAATTCCTTAATTAATGAGTCCAAAAGTAACATATTCTTGAATGTATTTCATGCATAAAGTCTCATGCATTTGATATTTTACATATAACATTACCATAATTGATATTGCCTGGTAGATTTCAGGATAAATGCCCTAAAATAAGTTTATATGAAATATAATATATCATATAGAATAATTCTCCATTATTTTGGTGCAGAGATGCTAAATTTTACATATAGTTTCCATGACAACTTGCTGTCCAACGTTGCCAGATCATTTGATGTTACAGGCAAGGCATCCTCATTCCTTCCATGGGTCATATTCTTTTAAATTAGTAACCTCTGTCATTTGTGTATATTACCCTTTCAACATCTTTGTATAAGTGGTAGTAGGGAATGGACTGATAAACACATATGTGAATTGTGTGTTTAAAATACTAGGATGCATGTGATCATTAAAATAAAGAAATACCCTATTTTTCACTTCTCAGATGTCATATGTTGTTAGGATCTGAATATCTCATTGGTTTTACAGTATTCCTAGCAGTGTTTCTCTAGCTGGGGTTTTATATCCAATTATGCAATAAGATGAAACATGAAAGGTAGTTCATATACAAATTTGTAACTTGAAAGAGTTTTAGATTACAGGATTAGACTCTTTGTGGTGGCAAACAATAGAGATTAAAGGTAAATTACCCCAGTTTACACAGGATCTTTGCACAAACTGCCAAGATCTAGTATGTGTGTGCGTGCTCAGTCGTTCAGTCATGTCTGACTTTTGCGACCCCATACTGTAGCCCATCAGGCTCCTCTGCCCTTGGGATTTTCCAGGCAAGTGTACTGGAGCATGTTGCCATTCCATACATCAGGGGATCTTCATGACCCAGGAACTGAACCCATGTCTCTAGTGTCTCTTGCACTGGCAGGTGGATTCCTTACCACTGCACCAACTGAGAAGCTCAACCTAGAATCTGGGAATATTATTTTTTAGTTCCAGAGTGTTTCAGTAATTGTCTATTGTAGACCTATCTAACAGAACCTTTTATTGGCTTAATATGTTATTTGCAACTCAATGATTGTTTTTCATCAAAAAAAATCTTTCTTATAACAGATTGCAGATGACCAATGGAAGATCAGAATCAGACAACCGTGACTGAATTTCTTTTCTTGGGCCTCACAGATCATCTCTATCAGCAGATTGTTCTCTTTTTCATTCTTCTTTTTTTCTATCTTGCCACTCTGGGTGGTAACTTGGGGATGATCACTCTCATATGGATTGATCCCAGACTCCACACTCCTATGTACTTTTTTCTTAGCCACTTGTCCTTTGTAGACTTGTGTTCCTCTTCTTCCATTGCCCCCAAGATGCTGTGTGATATCTTTGTAAAGAAAAGAAGCATCCCTTTCATGGGTTGTGCTGCACAGATGTTTTTCTTTGGTCTTTTTGTGGCCACTGAATGTTTCCTGCTGGCTTCCATGGCCTATGATCTATATACAGCCATCTGTAAGCCCTTGT
>NW_011476004.1:24553-24699 GCF_000754665.1 Bison bison bison | reverse complement strand
TAGCAGGGACCCCAGCCCCTCTGGTCGTGCTGTGTGAGGGCTCCACCATCACCGTCCAGGCAGAGAGCTTGGACTGGTGTGGAGGGAACAAGAGCCGGCCCGAGGCCGCCGCCACCGTTTCTGAGGCCAGAGGCTCCGGCTGGGGG
>NW_011476004.1:19035-20922 GCF_000754665.1 Bison bison bison | reverse complement strand
CATGGACTGCAGCCCACCAGGCTCCTCCGTCCATGGGATTTTCCAGGCAAGAGTACTGGAGTGGGGTGCCTTCGCCTTCTCCGGGCCCAATGAGGAGCTATGTGTAAATCATGGGCCCCCAGGAAACGCTTGCTGACTCATCCCTGGCGGCCTGTGGTGACAGGGGAGGGCTGGAGTGGTGCACAGGGTGGGGCGCCCACTACTGCAGACGCTGGCGCGTGGCTCTGTGCCCCCAGGGACACCAGGCCTTGCAGGGTGGGGCAGGGAGGGAGGCCAGGCTGGGCGCACCTGGAGCTCCATCTGCCCGCAGGGCCATGATGATGACGGCGTGTGACCTGTCTGCCATCACCAAGCCCTGGGAAGTCCAGAGCAAGGTCAGAGTCATGTGGGTCCCCAGACGTCTTGCCAGTCCCCATGGGGTTGCACCTAAGTGGGGCCTGGGGGAGGGAAACAGCCCCACTTGTCTGCAAGGTGAGGCGAAGGCAGCTGCCCAGCTCTGGGGCCCAGCCAGAGCCGCCACCCTGGAGGAGGCTGCTGCGCTCCTGGGCACCACAGCAGTGTAGCCTCAGTATTTGGGTCACCAGAGTCTGGGACACAGAAGGCTGAGGGCCCCGGCCGTCCTGGCAGGATCTCAGGACAGTATCTGAGCAAGTGCTGAGCCCACCGGTGCTTGCCTTCTGTGCGCCTTTCAGGTTGCTCTGCTGGTGGCAGCTGAGTTCTGGGAGCAAGGGGACTTGGAGAGGACGGTTCTGGATCAGCAGCCCATCGTGAGTGTCGCCTCCAGTATCCTCCACACCTGTCCCGGCCCTTGGGAGCTCCCAGGGCCCTTGGGGCTGGGCCCAGACTGGGGACCCCCGGGGGTTCTGGAATCCTGGGGCCTAACTCTCACTTTGTGGGGTCATGTGACGTGAGCCTGGATCTGGGTAAAGTTGTGGAAATACAAGGATTGGGTAAAGATGTGATCCCCCGCAGAGGTGGAAAGCTGTTGCCAAAGCTGCAGAGCCAGGCTGCAGCTCCTGGCCGAAAGCCCCCGTGGGCCCAGGCAGCTCTGGGGTGAGCCCCTGTGTGGCTGCGAGCTGCTCCAGGGAGGCTCAGGGTGTGGCAGGCCTGGCCCATGGGAAGAGTGCTGGGAGGGGGAGTGGTGGCCAGAGTCCAGGGCTCACCTGGACATGGCTGTGGCCGTGGAGAGAGTAGCCGAGGTGGGGAGTGTGCAGCAGGGCTGGGGTGGTATGCAGAGCAGGACTGCCCACTACTGGAAGGACACCGGGGCTTGGACCCATGCCCACAGTCACCAGGCCTCACAGGAGTGGAGGTGAGAGAGGGAGGCAGTCTTGGTATACCTGGAGCTCCATCTGCCCACAGGCCCACAGGATGCCAGGATCTTTGGGTCAGCAATGTGGGGGTCAGGAATCTGTTGCTAGACGGAACTGGTACCTGCATGGGGATAAGGACACGAGCACTGCCCAACAATGACCAGAAGAGACGGAGGGAGGTTTGGTCTCACAGGCCAACTCCAGCCTCTGACGAGCTCTCTGAGCATGGGGCTGCGAAGACCGGGGGCCAGGTGCAGACTGCAGGAAAGGGTGCCCTGACCAACCCGGCATCTTGATGGGAGGACAGGCAGCCTGTCTCCCTGGGCTAGACCGCTAGGGTCCTGCATGACTCACTCCAGCACGCTGAGCTCCAGACAACGGGCAGCTTTGAGGAAGAGACTGCCAGGAGGCAGCTCAGGGGGATAGTCCAGAGGCTGGACACTAAATCAGCTCCTTCAGAGTATCTGGGCTTTGCCCCTTAGGAGCTGGGGGCCAGGTCTCGGGTCAGGACCATGGATAGCTCATGGGGGAGCTGGAGGAACTTGGCTCCAAGCGCCACACCAGGGCTGGCGCG
>NW_011476004.1:13549-16452 GCF_000754665.1 Bison bison bison | reverse complement strand
CCACCCCCACCCTGGGACCCCGCCTCTAACCACTGGTACAAGAGGTTAGGGAGCCTGAGAAAATGACTGAAGACCATTTTGGATACTTTGAACTTTTTTAAGGCTTGTGTTTTTATGAACTAAAGCCAATGAGGAATGATCTGAACAGTGTAGCCTACCTTACCCTCATCCAACTTTTGGATACATAATCACACCACCAGGAGATCTGTGAGCTGTGTGTCTGAGAGCACTGGGTGAATATGTTCACAACTGCACATGTGTTTATGTGTATACAGGTGGAGAAATGGATACATGGATGCCAGTTCTCATCTGGTTTAGGAACAAATATGTGAATAGAAATTTAGAATAAAATCAAAAGAAAACATGCTGCTCTTTTTTATGTGGCAGAGAACATTCATTTGTGACCAACCAGAAATCCTGCCAGAAAGGTCCAGGTTGTGAGACCAGTGATCAGAGCTCAGTGATCTGTGCAGAAATAATGTGTTAATAAATGCTGCCGGGACCTGGTCTGAACCTTGCTGAGGGACCCGCACCTGTGGCCTGCCCAAGTCCACCTGCACCCCTGAGGTTTCCTTCATGGAAGCAACCACACGCCTCCAAGAACCAAATGGTTCTCAGCCGGGAAGAAAAGCCAAGTCAGACCCAGACAGAAAACACAGCTCACACTTGAAATGGGTGCTAAATATCTGATAGAAATAAAGGACTTTAACTTGCAATGTTAGCTTCAAAGCAATTGTTTCCAGACACTGGAAACTCCCCTTGGCTACAGCCACGAACTGTGCTGCAAGGTCACGTGGGTGAAGGCTGGTTCAGATGCCACGTTCTCCCAGCGCTCCCGGCAGCAGTGTGCAGGGGACCCACAGGCCCCACACAACCTTCAGCTCACAATGACACCTGGGGACAAGAGCATGGGACTGGGGTCCCCCCCAGTTCCCAGAAAGACCCAGTGCCAGCCACCCACCAACCTCAGGATCTCCTAGGGGGTGGGCACTCCAGC
This sequence comes from Bison bison bison, assembly GCF_000754665.1. Taxonomy (NCBI): domain Eukaryota; kingdom Metazoa; phylum Chordata; class Mammalia; order Artiodactyla; family Bovidae; genus Bison; species Bison bison. The sequence goes on along the minus strand of NW_011476004.1, from coordinate 15,455 downwards.
CTCACCTTTACTGAAAACAGGGAAAACAAATGAACTGGGGCTCGAAGCCTAGGAAGTCCACTCCAGGCACAAAGCTGGAATAGCGACTTTTGACACCAAGCCTCACGCGCGCTTATTATATACATAACATTTGTGGGCTTTCCAAGTGGCGTCAGTGGTAAAGAACTCTCCTGCCAACACAGAAGGTCTAAGAGACAAGGGTTCATTCCCGGGGTCGGGAAGATCCTTGGGGGAGGGCACAGCAACCCACCCTGGTGTTCTTTTCCTGGAGAATCCCATGGACAGAGGAGCCTGGCAGGCTGCAGTCCCTAGTGTCACAGAGTTGGACACGACTGGAGCAACTTGGCACGCACGCACTAGGCTTGAAGAGGCACAGCCGGCAGGGGCAGAGTCTGCTGCCCTCTCAGGCACAAAGGCCCAAGCCCAGTGAAGAGCTAGCTGCACCCCAGCAAAGTCCTTAGGAGGCCACATCCCCTGCCTGGGGTCAGGAGGAGGATGTGCAAAAGGAGAAGAGAAATCCAAGTTCCACCTCGAAGGGCATCAGGACACCCCCACTCCTCCCACGTGGCGAAGCCTGCCCCCTTTCCTACTCGTCCAAGGGTCTGAGCCAGGGATGAGCGGAGAAGCTCAGCAGCACCCATGATGCTTGGGCGAGCTGCGCCTCTGTTGCAAACTGCATCCTTAGGGGCTCCCGACCTCATTCCCACCCCCAGCCCCCAGAGCAAACGATCAAGTTTCTCTGTGTTCCACCGTGTTTATGCACCCATCACTGAATCATTGATTAGTTTTTCTGGAATCCCTCTCCACTCACACTGCACGTAATCTGAGAAGACTGGCATACAGCTGAGTCTGAGTCCAGAAACCAAACTACTGGGGACAATAAAGGAAAGTCAGAGACTCACAGAGCACAGAAAACTTTATTCAGCCACACTGCTCAGGAGAAGGGCAGGCTCACTTCAATATGGTATCCTCTTGGGCTGGAAAGTTAGAAGGAAAACACACCATTACACAGGCCCACCACCCCAAAGGGGCACCTTAGATTTTGGGGGTTAAACCATCCAGCGTCTCATCTCATGGAGCCTGGCTATGCTCTGTTTCCACCATATCCTCAGCCTTCCTTGACCTGCGGGTCCTCCCTGGGACCTGTCGCCGCAGTCAGGGAGGATGGAGCCTGGCTCCGGTGGTGTGGCCTCTAAGGCTGAGACAGTTCACCTCTAAGGTCCAGGGGCCGAGCCTCACTAAAGGCAGGTTAGCACCCGCCCCCAACAACGGCTCTCCTTCCCCACCCCTACCCCACTCAGCAGAGGATGGCCCAGGGGCCAGTGGAAATGGAGAAGGCAGCCTTTCCTCTCCACTTGCTGCTCCGTATGAAGCAGCAGCTGTTTCTGAAAACCCCGCGGGGCGGGGGACAAATCTAGGAGAGCCAAACGCATGACCACCTTCCGCCAGCTCCCGCTCGATGCGCTTCTGCTCATCCCGCTTCTTCTTCTCCTCGGCTGCAAGCCTCCTCTCCTCTTCTGCCCGAGGTTTCAGGTAATCTGTCAAAGGGAAGGCGGGGGCGGGGCGTCCAGTGAACGCTTCCACTGAAGCTCTAAAGGGAATTCAGTTCACAGGCAAAGCCATCCTCAGGTACACTGAGTGCCAGGGGCGCCCGATTTCCACTCTCCTTTACCTGGATGTAGGTAAAGGCCTGATACCCACCTCCTAACGGAGAGCCCGACCCGGAGGGCAGCTACAGGACGCCCGCGGCCACCCCAGGCACCCAGCCGCCCCGCACTCAGTCCTCTGCTGCAAGGTGCTGCCCGGCCAACCTCCAACCGGCCGCGCGCGGGGGTCCGGCCCTTTCGGGTCTCAGGTCAGGGGCCTCCCACGCCGCCCCTCTCCCGCCCCGGCCGGGGGGCCGCAG
>NW_011476004.1:11788-12905 GCF_000754665.1 Bison bison bison | reverse complement strand
GAAGCACAATTCGGACCGAAGAGGATGCCGCAAGGCCCTGAACACCGCGGAGACGCAGACGCAGAGGCGCGGCCGGGCGTGCGCATGCGCCGCCCACAGGGCGAGGACGCCGAGTGCCGACCCCTGGCGGCTGGAGGGCAAATGGCCCGCGCGCACGCCCGGGTGACGTCATCAGGCGCGGCGCGCGGCGGCTTCCGCATGGGCAGTGGCCGGGCAGCGAGTTCGCGTTCCCTGCAGCAGGTGCGACCCTCCTGCGAACCAGGTTGAGCACAAATCGAGGCCCGCACACCTCGGGTACAAATATTTGAAAACTGTGAGTCCACTGTACAAAGTGAAAAACCGAGCTCCCTCCTACCTGGCCCGCCCCGCCCGCGGCTCCAGTGCGGCCGCAGCCACACCCAGGCCTGTCCGGGCCGCGGTCCCCCCAGACCAGCCCCCGGGACGGCCCGGGAAGGGGCTCGAGGCTTGGGCAGGGAATCCGGGATCCGGGTACAAAGTGTAGCCTGAGTGCAGGCTGGCTCCCAGCGGAGGGGATGGCCACGTCCGGCCCCTCTGGACTCACAGGCCAGGTCTACCGTGTGGCCCGAGCCCCTTCCTGGGGCGGCACGGCCGTGGGTGCCCCTCTGCCCACCACCGGCCCCATTCCCAGCCCCCGGCAGAGCTAGGGTTTCCTCACCCCTGGAGCCTCCCCGGCAGAAAGGGGCACAGGTCCTCCCGAGAAGGCCGGCCTAGCAGAGTCTGCTCCCTCGGTATCCCGACTCCAGCCCTCAGGACCTTGCAGCCCCACGTTTCAAGGTCCACGTCAGAGAGGCCCTCACCCTCGTTTCTGGGAGGAAATGAGAAGCAGGGGTCACGCTGGTGGGGTATTCTGTCCCCCAGCTCTGTGGTCAGCGCAAGGGAAGACACAGCTCACCCAGCCCAGGTGTGCAGAGAGGCTGCACAGAGGTGGGCAGTGGTGGCCAGTCACCCAACTTAACCTGCTGTGCTTACACACAGTTCCCATGGCAACGGGGGTTGGGGACACCTGGAGAATGACGGAGCGGGGCAGCCCCGGGGTGCCTGTACCAACCACAAGGCCACCAGGGCAGCTGATACTCCTGCCCCGTGACACCCCCAC
>NW_011476004.1:6881-11688 GCF_000754665.1 Bison bison bison | reverse complement strand
ACCCCCCCCCCATTCCCGCAACAGGCAAGATCAAAGTCAAGGATGACGAGCTGGATGCCACGTTCAAGGAGGCCTCGGGGCCCATCGACTTCACCGTGTTCCTGAACGTGTTGGGGAGCAGCTGAGGGTGAGCACCAGGCCAGCTGCAGGCCTGCCAGCACTCTGTGTGCACTTACTCGACACCTAATGTCTGCATATCTCACATAAAACCCAAATTTGCAGACCTCTTGAAAGTCTCTAGGACCTGGCATTCCGGGAACGGCCCCCAGCCCAGGCCCACCTCTCCACCGGCTGGTAGGGCCTCTGTCCCTCACTGAGAAATCGCTCACCTCTGGGCCTGGCAGGACCAAGGGGACTCCAAGAACAGTACCCTGGGGTGGGAGCTGAGGGTCTCTCAGGCGCTCAGAGTGGGAAGGCCACTGAGAGCATCAAGTGGGCAAGGACGTGGAGCCCTGGGTGGTGAGGGGCAGGACTAGCACCTGAGACGCCCAAGGCTCGAGGCTTCCTGTGGGCAGGCATGGACCCCGAGGAGACTGTCCTCAGCGCATTGAAGATGCTGGACCCCGATGGCAAGGGCAGCGCCAACAAGGACTAGTGAGCATGACCATGGGCACCAGGGCGGGAGGAAGCCAGGCCCACCCCCACCTGCCCCAGCTTTCAGGTCTTGATCAGCCTGCCCAGGATCCTGAGTCCCTCAGGGAAACCCAGGGCACGATCACCCATACCCTCGTGGGGCCCGCAGTCACTGCCATTCAGACCATCACTGGGTTTTTAGCCCCTCTGGGGGCTACTTCAGCCTCATGAACAGGTGCCCCAGGGATGTGGGAGTCAGGGATGGCTCCCTGCAGTCCCCCCTAGTGCCCAGGACTCACCCAGGGACAGGCTCCCAAGAGGTACCTGCCCTGTGAGCAGGTGGGATTGAAGGGGGCAGACGTGCCCCCATGAGAACCCATCAGAGGGCTCCTCTGGGGCCAGCGCTCCAGCTCAGGGCCAGTGCTTCCCCAGAACAGCCTAACCTGGCCCCTCCCTGCTGTCCTCAGCAGCAGGCGGCAGCTCGCATCCCAGGCCGACAACATGACTGCTGAAGAGGTTTGGCCCCTGGCGCCCTACGTCATTCCCTAAGGCCCTCTGTGAGGCTCAAGCATGGCCCTCGGGGCTCCGGGGGGACGTGCCTCAGCCCCTAGTAGCTGCAGCATCAGGAGGGTGGGACGCCCAGTGTCCAGGAAGGGGGACGCCAGCCCCAGCCCCACCCCTTTCCCTGCAGGGTCTCCCCCAGCTTCCTTCCACCCCCACACACAAACAAGACAGAGCCTGGAGTCCAGTTCCTGTAATTCACCTGCTGGCTGCAGCCTTGGGGACCCTCCACTCCCTCCATGCCGTCCTGGGCCTGACACCCCCCGCACCAAACTTGCAGGTCGACCAGATGTTCCAGTTCTCCACCAGCGGTACTGTAGGCAGCCTGGGCTACAAGGCGCTGGGCCACATGTTCGCCCCTGGGAAGAGGAGCGAGAGGCACCGCACCCCACGGGGCTGTGGCCAGTTGAATAAATGTGAACCGACAAACCTTCCTGCCCACAAACAGTGTCTCTGTTGGGCGGAGGTGTCCTCCTGGGGGTGGGAGTGTCCATGGGGTGGAGAAGGTCTGGGGTAGGGGTAACCCCCTGGGGGCAGGAGGGTCTTCAGGGAGTAGCAGCGTCTGCCTGCGGCCCACCCTCCACCTCCTGCCCAGCCTGGCCCCACCTGCTCTGCCCATCTGTGCCGGCACCAGGCTGGAGGGCTGGTCATTCAGTGGTCAGCAGAGGTGGACACGGGTGGCTCCAGCACGGGCTCCTTCAAGGAGGGCCTTCCTCACACCTGTCCACCCCACACTCAGCCACGCTGGGGCCTTCAGAGTCCCACACCCACTCAGTTCCCCCTCGCCCTGGCCCCCCCAGTGCCAGGCCAACCCCTGCAGTAGCCGCCCTGGGCCTGGTGTGGCCACTGGGGTACCCCTGGTCAGTGGCCTCTTGTCTGCACAGCAGCAGCTCTTCTTGCTGCGGCCACAGAGAATCCCCTGGGCCCCCCTGCCACAACCCTGGGTCCCCCCAGGATGCCAACATTGTCCCAGCCTCAGTCGTAACAGGTCCAGCCAAAGGGACCAGAGCCCACGTCCCTGCCTCCCCTTCACATCCCCAGGTCCTCTTTTTCTCATGCCAACTGCTCTCCAGCCTCTGGCCCTCTACAGGGCCCCTGAGATGTCTTGGAGGGCTCCCAGGAGGAAGGAGCCAGGGCCAGGAGCACCAGTTCCAGGAAGGGGCTGCTGGGGTCCAGGGTGCTACGGTGGAGCCTCAGGGCGTGGCTGCCAGGTAGGGCGCGTGGCCCAGGGCTGCTGCGGTTGCTGGGCGTTCATCCTCCTGAATGGAGGGGCTGGCGTCGGCCTCGGCCTGCAGGCGCCGGTACGGTGTGTGGAAGAGGAGCACGAAGAGGCAGCTGAAGAGGACGCAGAGGCCGGCCATCAGCAGCATGGGCGCTAGGGAGAGACGGCCCAGCGCTGCCTGAGGCACTCGCCCAGGTGCAAGGGACCCCAGAGCAGCCTTGGGCACAGATCCCCGCCTGGCCCCAAGAGGCAGGTTTGCAGACCCAGGGGCCGTGAGCCCCAGGGTCACCCACCAGGTCTGAGGACGTGGGCGTGCAGCATGACCGCACTCCTGTCTCTCTGGCTTTCTGTCTCCATCTCTGTCTTTCTCTGCGTCTCTTACTGTGTCTCTCCTGTCTGTGATCTCACTTCAAAACTGCTCATGTGGGGTCACAGGTGGGCTCCCGTGAGGGCTGCTCCCACCAGGCTGCGCTCCAGGTTCTGCCTGCTGCCCTCGGTCCGCCCCAACCCACCTCACCCCTCAGTGGGCGCCCTGCACCCACCCGCCAGGACAGTGGAGGTTGCCAAGAGAAAGAGGCCAGTGGAAGGGAGACTCCAGGGCTGGGTGGGGTCAGCCTCCTGGCCTGGGCCTCACCCTTCCAGTCCAGCGGGCCCTGGCCATCCTGGCAGGTGGAGACAGACGGCTCCGCGTGGCGCACGGTCAGGGAAGTCAGCAGCACCATGATGAGAACGCCCTCGGCCTGCCTACACAGCCACGAAGCCCTCAGCCCTACCCCAGTGCTGCCCCAGGGACCCCAAGGGCAGCACGCAGTAGGCATTCAGGTCGTCCATGGTGTGTCCTGGGGGTGGGGGCAAGGGGAGGGTCCCTGGGTCCCTGGAAAGCCATGGGAATGGGCACTCACCCCAGCACAAAGACCAGGCCCGCGGCCGCGCCCTCACCCACGGGGAAGGAGCACTCGACCGCCAGCTCCATGGCAACGGGCGCCACCGAGAAGCCAAAGAACCCCAGCAGCGAGCAGATGGCGGCCAGCACGATGGTCTGTCCCTGCAGCTGAGACACCTGGACAGCAAGCCGCACAGACCAGCAGGGCAGGAGTCAGAAGTGCCCCAGCCTGAACCCCAGGCCCTGCCGAGCCCTGTCGGGGGCAGGGCAGTGCCAGGGCTGGAGAGGCCACAGCGCCCACACCACTCCAGGGACACCCCGGCGGGGGCACCTGGATCTGAGTGGGTCTGGGTGTCTGTTATGGCCAACCTGCCAGCTGCCCCACCCCTGGGGCACCCCACTCTCACCCTCTGCAAGGTGGTCTCAGCTCAAGAGGACTCTTACCACAGCAAAGGCCACGCAGGCCAGAGACGTCAGACAGAGGCCGATCTTGATGGCCTCGGTGAAGTGCTTGGTCCTGTCCACGTACAGGCCCAGAGCCACTGCCCCCAAGACTCCAAACACAATGAAGAGAGCCCCGCAGAGGCCCGCAAATTCCTGGAGGGTAGGGGGCACCTTGTCCATTATCTGAACCCATCTGTTCCCAGGTGTACCCCACCACCAGGGAACCCACGGCAGGGTCACCGAGCAGCACCCGAGGCCCAAGGAGGACCATGTGGGAGGCTCGGGGACGGGAGGTGTCCTCCCTGGGTGTGCCACGGCCTTGTCTCACCTCCACCCAGGAACTGGACAAGTCCTAGAGAAAGGGCCTGGCTTCTGCAGACGCCCTCGACGCCTGTCACCTCTGAGAAACTGGGAACACTCGGGGCCTGAACCCCATGCCCAGTGCTGAAGCCAGACCACAGCGGGCACAGCCGAGGTGCTGTGAGTCTGATACCAGACAGACCCACAGGGCTGGCGGAGGGCTGTGGGAGCAGGCGGGCTCTGCCAGCACCCCAGCCCATGGCTGCCACCCACTGTCTGCAGACCCAGACTCACAGCATCTCAGGAGCACCCTAAAAGGAGGTGTGGAGACAGCACTTGGGAAGTTCGTGGGCCGCTCCACAGCCACCAGCAGGTCAACGGGCCCCCAAGGCTGTGTCCGGGTGGGGGGCCCCCAGGTCGGGGCCAGCACTCACGCTGGAGTAGCCGTTCACGCAGAGGACCTGCTCCAGGAGGGCTGAGAAGTTGGAGAAGATGCCAATGCCGCCCCCAAAGCACACAGCCAGAACCATGTAGGCCTTGTTCCTCGTGAGCTAAAGGGGAGGGGCCGCTCAGTCCAGAGCCTCGCAGCACAGGCGGAGGCTCCAGGGGTGGCCGGCCCCGCCCCCTCTTCGCCCCCACCCCCCGGGCCCACAGCACGCGCAGCACTAACCAGCTTCAGCCCAGCTAGGAACGACAGCGAGGTGGACTGGGCAGCCCCCACAGAGGGCGGGGTGGGGGGCACACTCTCCCAGAGGCATGCAATGGCCAACAGGAATGTGAGGCCAGCAGGGAGGATGTAGGTGCCTAGCTGTGGGGAGAGTGTG
>NW_011476004.1:4066-6706 GCF_000754665.1 Bison bison bison | reverse complement strand
GAGTACACGCACACAGGTCCCCATGGATGCACGCACCCGGGCATGACTGCACTCGTACAGGTCCCCGTGGATACACGCACACGAGCGTGATTGCACTCGCACAGGTCCCCATGGATACACGCACACTGGCGTGACTGCACTCGCACAGGTCCCCGTGGATACACGCACACGGGCGTGATTGCACTCGCACAGGTCCCCGTGGATACACACACAGGAGCGTGACTGCACTCGCACAGGTCCCCGTGGATACACGCACACTGGCGTGATTGCACTCACACAGGTCCCCGTGGATACATGCACACAGGCGTGAGTGCACGTGCACAGGTCCCTGTGTGTGCAAACACATGCACACGGGCGTGATTGCACTCACACAGGTGGCCTTGGATGCACGCACATGCACATGGGCGTGAGTGCACGCACACACAGGTCCCCGTGGATACACGCACACGGGCATGACTGCACGTGCATCCCCGTGGATGCATGCACACGGGCGTGAATGCACGTACACAGGTCCCCGTGGATGCACACTCATGCACGTGGGCATGAGTGTACACGCACAGGTCCCCGTGGATGCACGCACACACACACAGGCACTTCAAGCCTGCTCCCTAGGCTCCAGACGAGCTGCTGCCTCTTCACTGCCCACCTCGCCTGTCGTTCCAGGTGGACGCCAGCAAGCCCAGGGCCCGTTCGGGGCCTCCTCTGCTTTGCTGCATTCAGAAACCTGGCTTTGAAAATTTCACCCAAGGGTGACTCCGACAGTGATGGCCTCAGCTCGACCATCTCTGGGCGCTCTATCCAACTGTCACCTGGACCCCCTCTCCCACCTCTGTGAGTGACCCCAACCATCCCCCAGCTAGAAGCCCCTCACTCCTCAGTGCACCCCACTCCCCAGCTGAATCACAGCCCAGGCTCTCTCCCTGGACACTCCAGGCACACCTTTCGTTCCCTGAGCTGTTCTGGACCAGATGGAATCACTCTCCCTTCAGATCCCCCCAGGGTGTCCATCACATCAAGCCAACCGCATGCCACCTGGATTGACGCTTCCCTCCGCCCTCCCCTTGCTCAGCAGACACACACTTCTGGCTGCAGCCGCACCCCTCAGTCTCGCCTCCACCTCAGCGCCTTTCTCTCTGGTCCCACGTCCTCCTCCCCACCCTCGCAATGCCTCATCCTCCTGCAGCCAGCCTCTTGCCGCCCTGGTGCTCTCTCCCCTCCAAGGAAAACACCCAGCAGCCTGGGGTTGTGCCTGACGCTCGGAAGGTGCCCAGTACTTGCAACAGAGGAAGCCCCATGTACACGGGGTGCACTCAGCCGTGTCCACAGAAGATGCAAGTGCACACTCACACGGGCAGCGTGGGTGCACGAGCCCACCACCCCGCACACATGCACTAGCACACACAGCCCAGGAACATGCACACACACACATGCAAACACACAGCCTACGTCATACGCAGAGGCGCACACATGCGTGCACCTGTGAGCTCCCTCACCATCAAGGGGATGTCCTCCTCCGTCTTCACCAGAGCGGGAGACAGCAGGTTGGCCACCAGAATACCCAGGGCATTTGCTAGATGGACAGGGATGTGCGTCAGCTCAGGAAGGTAGGCTGGGCCCCCATCCACGGAGGAGCCCTCGGCCCCCAGAGCGGGGAGTGCACAGAAGCGCCCAACCACACGCTGAACCAGAGGAGACGCCGGCCTCACTGAGACTCACACATGGTGCCGATCATGTTGGCTGTGGCTCGCTGGTGCTCAGGGAACCACAAGGCGGCCAGCTTGGCTGGAGAGAAGATGACCAGGGTCTGGGCCAGGGCGCAGAAGGTCTGCCCACCCAGGAGGAAGACAAACGGGTCCTGGATGTCAACGGCCATGCAGGGCATGGAGCGGATCATGCTCCCCCAGAAGTTCAGGAACGCGCCGAGGGTGGTCTGCAAGGGTGGGGTCAGAAGAGCTGCCCAGCAGCCGGGATGCCCCCCACCGCCCCAGCCTCCACTCACCACCCCGTGGCTCTGCCTGAGGACTCGGATCTTGGGAGGAGGGGGTGGCTCTCGATCCCATGCTTGGGGACCCGCCTGTCCCAGAGCAGGCCCTGGTGTGTGGTCTGACTCACCGCCCTGCGGAGTCCAACGGAGTCCAGAACCCAGATGGCCACCATACCGAACGGGATGGACACCACGAGATAGACCAGCGACAGCCAGTTGATCTGCTCGGTGGAGAGGAGGAAGTGCCGGGCGATCGTGTCAGCCACGGGCGCGAAGGTGAGCCACAGCTGCGAGACACAGGCTGGAGTCAGCCCGGGGCAGGCACCGCAGACACTGCGGCTGCTGGCTGCCCTGGGCACGGCTGGCTGGTCTGAGGGAGAGAAAGGGTCCAGGGGTCCCGTCAGGGCTGGGGTCTTCACTTGGTCAGGCCAGAGAGGAGGCACCAGCTGGGAGCTCAGACAGCATGTCGGGGCAGAGGACCGGAACCATCCTTGCAGGCATGTTCCCGGGGCAGACAGAGGCGGACAACCTGGCTGGACCCTGCAGGACAGCGAGGCCTCCAGGACTGACCCTCTGAGGAGAAGGCCTGGGGCTGACGGCAGAAGAGAGATGGCCACCACGCCGGGGTGGGGGGAGCCTAGACTGGGTGCTGGCCA
>NW_011476004.1:0-1418 GCF_000754665.1 Bison bison bison | reverse complement strand
GGGTACCACTGGTCAGGCTGAAAGGGGACCAAAATGCCCTCGCGAGGCCCTGCGATGGATGCGCTCACGCACGTGGGTCAGGAGCGGCTCCAGGAAGTCACTGCCTCGCGGAAAGGCCGCACTTCCTGAAAGGGGTGTGGAAATAACCCCTCCGCCACCCCCACCCACCTATTTCCTGAGGTCCAAACAAGTAACAGCTGTAGGCTGGAGGCCAACCTCGAGGAGAAGGCTGGAGTCAGTTTGCAAAGCGCCTCCAATCAATGCTCTAGACTGCACTAGATGCTCTTGACTCCACTCGAGTCTGCCCTGCAGAGAAGCAGGACTGAGGGAGGACGGGCAGAGGGGGAGGTGGAGACTAGCCTGTCCTCATGCCCAGGAAAAGGGCTGTGCCAGAGCACGGGACCGTGGGCCAGGGAGGAGCAGGTGACCGCCCCCTACCTGGGAATCTGCAGTTTGCAGCTGAGAAAACACGAGATATAGATTTCTGTGGGCTTGAACACAGGGAACAATTCAAGCAAAGAAGGGCAAATAAAGGGCAAAAACGCTAAGAACCTAGCAGATGCAGAGAAGTGGCAGATATACACAGAGGAACTATTGAAAATGTCTTAATGATCTGTATATACATAATGGTGTGACCACTCACCTAAGAGCCAGACATCCTGGAGTGTGAAGTCAAGTGCGCCTTAGGAAGCATTACTATGAACAAAGCTAGTGGAGGTAATGGAATTCCAGCTGAGCTACTTCAAATCCTAAAAGATGATGCTGTTAAAGTGCTGCACTCAGTATGCCAGCAAATTTGGAAAACTCAACAGTGGACACAGGACTGGAAAAAGTCAGTTTTCATTCCATCCCAAAGAAGGGCAATGCCAAAGAATGTTGAAAGTACTGAACAATTGCACTCATTTCACATGCTAGCAAGGTAATGCTCAAAATCCTTCAACACAGGCTTCAACAGTATGTGAACCATGAACTTCCAGATGTTCAAGCTGGATTTAGAAAAGGTAGAGAAACCAGAGATCGAATTGCCAACATCTGTTGGATCATAGAAAAAGCAAGGGAATTCCAGGAAAACATCTACTTCTGCTTCATTGAATGTGCTAAAGCCGTTGACTGTGTGGATCAAACTGTAGAAAAACAAACTGTAGAAAATTCTTAAAGAGATGGGAATACCACACCACATTACCTGCCTTCTGAGAAACATGTATTCAGATCAAACTGGACATGGAACAACTGATTGTTCAAAATTGGGAAAGGGCTACGTCAAGGCTGTATATGGTCACCCTGCTTATTTAACTTCTATGCAGAGTACATCATATTAAATGCCAGGCTGGATGAAACACAAGCTGGAATCAAGATTGCTGGGAGAAATATCAATAACCTCAGATATGCAGATGACACCACCCTAATGGGAGAAAGTG
>NW_011476003.1:33775-37498 GCF_000754665.1 Bison bison bison | reverse complement strand
TTGTGGGACAACACTGGTGGTGAAACAGAGGTCCAGGAAGGAGAGATTGGAGAGGAAGAAATACATGGGTGTGTGGAGTTTGGGGTTAAAGTATGAGACCAGTATGATCGCTGTGTTCCCCATCAGTGTCAGAATGTATATGATAGAGACGACAAGAAGGAGAACCATCTCCAGGTGGGGCTGGTCAGAAAAGCCCAGTAGGATGAAACCTGCCAGAGTGCTAGCATTTGTTCCTTTCATTGCTTAATTGTGAGTCACCATTCTTGGTCATTCCTATTTTCTTCCTATGGGAAGAAAATCAGAAATTAAAATCAGTGGGAAAATAACTGAGTAAAGTGAACATTTTGACACTGATTTTTATATAAAGAAATAACAGGCAAAATAAAATTGTGCAAAATAAAAAATGTAACGTGTTGACTTGTTATACAGATAGAAATATGTCATGAAAACATCCTGTGCTTAAAAATATATATATAAATATAGAATAGATTTAGAACATATACAAAAGCAGGTTTGAAATGTATCCCCAATTCTCTGAAGATAAAATATACAGGCCAATGCCATTCTCCCATGTTGATGTATGGCAAAACCAATATAATATTGTAAAGTAATTAACCTCCAATTAAAACAAATAAATTTATATTAAATATATATATATATACAGGCCATTTATATGCATAGGGTGAAAACCAAAGAAATTGAAAGAAAGATGATGGTTACACATATGGATACATGATAATAGATATAAAAGATAAGTTGAAAAATACATTGAGAGAGCAAGAGTCTACCAAGGTACACAGCTCTGGAGACCTAAAGACAAGAAGAGTTAGAATTTTCACATTGCAAGTGTTAGAAATGGTTATTATTATTATTCATTTTTTTTCTGTGAAGCAAATAATTATTAACCTGATAATAGTGTTAAGGAAACTTCTGTGATCTCCCTAATTGAATCACTAGTCTGACAACTTTCTAGAGAGTAATACTTTCTAGTATTTACTTTCTAGAGAGTAAATACTACTCTCTAGAAAAATCTGCTTTACAGTCCCTAAAACAGCAAACTCTTGCCCCTAGTAACCCCTCAGTTCACATACTTTAATGTCATTTTATTACAAGAGTATATGAATTCAGCCACCTAGTACAATGTGTTGACTCTGTTAAAAGTAAATTATGTAGAACTTACCCGTGTCTTTTTAACTATTAACTTGCAAAGATTAAGAGATATAGTTATGCACATTTGTGGTTCTGAATGTCAGTTCAGAGATCTCCAAAATGGTTTCAGTCATTTACTTGTGATATCAAATCTAAACAAATTCCTTAAAAACAAACTCATAAAAAACAACAATAAACCCTCCATTGAAAATTTCTGATTTTCCCTTAAATAAATCCACTAGAAAATAAAACTTACTTTTAAGAACTCGTGGCCATTACAATGATTCTCAGGCAATTATTGCATAGTCCAGTTTAGAGAGAATAAGTGGCTTATTTACATCCAAGATAAAATCAGCTAAATTTTGAATTTTTGCTAAGGCAAAACTATCATGAATTTTGAGTAGAGTATGATTGCTTTTCCAGAATTAGAGCAAAAGAAAGTAACTGACCCTGGTGATCACATTGGTTAGCATCTGTCTATCTGCCCATGCATTTTAGTGGGAAAATAAAAACCCTGAATTAAAATTAATACTAGATGCACTAAAATTGACATTGACCTTATCTGGCTAACTTTGATTCTGCTACTCAGTAAAGAATAAAATAACTGTATTGTTGAAATATTCAATGACTCCTGGAAAAAAGTCAGCACATGAGTGGCCTCATTTGGCTTGATGTAATTCTACATTTTCACAATTTTTTTCCTTGTGCATTTATGTTGCAAGAATAACCAATATTTTTCAAACAGACCACACTGAACCTGTTCTCTCTTTCATATTCCTGTTGTTAATCAAGGTGAGAATACAGGGCTTTACATCTACAAAGAGGAGAGGGTAGTCAATTATTCATCATCAGTCAATGTTGGGTTGCACATTTTAAAAACTACTTCCATTCACTGCTGAAGGCAAGTAGCTCTAGATTTCTTCAACTTTTAAAATGAATTTTGCTTTTTTCTGCCTTTTTTTTTTTTCTTGAGTATATGTGCTGCCAAAGCGAGCACATATACTTTCCTTTTTTCCCAAAACAACAGAGATTAAGTTCTACCTTCTGGAAAGAATGGCAATCCAGGGTAGAGGTTCTTGATGGGGGTTTTGATGAAAAGTTCAATCATGATCACTGATCTAGGACAGGCAGTGGATGAACCCCATGTGGGCAGTAAACTCAGTCTCTCCTGTTATCTCATGCTCCTGTAATCACAAACCCCTCTAATCTGAAGCTCTCTTCAGATGGATTGTGGTTAGCTTGTTTGTTCAGCACCAATTTCTTGAGTTTTTCTTCTCAGGTAACTTCCCATAACTATATTAGAGAGGGAGACAGGCCCCTCTCAGGAGAGAGAAGAGCCACAGAGACTTGTGCTTCTGTTGTCAGTGGAAGATAATCAATTGCAGAATACCTTGTAACACACGCATGCATGTACACAGGAATTTTGCTGTAAAGGTATTCAAAACAGATACTTTCATGTTGTCATAGTATACTGGATACCAGATAGAAAGGAACAATGGACTTCCAGTCTGTGAGAACATCCTTTAGTTCTACACATAATAAAGTTTGCAGAGCCTGTTAAGGTCTTTCACCTACATTCTATTACATACTATTAAATATAGCTAGGTAACATTGTGTGAATATTATTTAGACAGTACCTTAAAAGATTTTTTACTGAAGTATAGTTGAGTTACAATGTGTTAATTTCAGGTGTAATTGATCCAAGTTTATCCATATATAATTTATATATTCTTGTATTTTTAATATATATTTATATATGATTTATGATGTTTCATTGTTAAGTCATGTCCAGCTCTTTTGTGACTTCATGGACTGATGTCCACCAGCCTCCTCTGTCCATGGGATTTTCCAGGCAAGAATACTGGAGTGGGTTGCCATTTCCTTCTCCGGGGATCTTCCTGATCCAAAGATTGAACTCATGTCTCCTATATTGGTAGGCAGATTATTTACAGCTGAGCCACCCTGGGAAGCCCCATATATAATATATATGTACATCTACATACTTTCAATATTCTTTTCCATTATAGATTATCACCAGCTATTTAATATCAGTCCATGTGCCCTAGAGGGACTGGTATTCAATAGCCTTTTAAATTTACTTTATAGTACTATATAGTAGTGTTTTTCTGTTAACCTAAACTTCTCATTCATTCCTCATTAAAATTTTAATTCATTAAAGTTTTTGTGAGAGAACCTCAGTTTTGTACACATGCATGCCACAGAATCTGTTAAGGAATGGTTAAAAATAAAGCCTTTGTGGAAAACTGGTCAATCACTTGTAAAAGAATGGAACTAGAACACTTTCTAACAGCATACACAAAAATAAATTCAAAATGGATTGAAGATCTAAATGTAAGACCAGAAACTATAAAACTCCTAGAAGAAAACATAGGCAAAATACTCTCTGACATACATCACAGCAGGATCCTCTATGACCCACCTCCCAGAGTATTGGAAATAAATGCAAAAATAAACAAATGGGACCTAATTAAACTTAAAAGCTTTTGCACAACAAAGGAAACTCTAAGCAAGGTGAAAAGACAGCCTTTAGAATGGGAGAAAATAATAGCAAAT
>NW_011476003.1:28297-33228 GCF_000754665.1 Bison bison bison | reverse complement strand
GAAGCAACCTAGATGCCCATCATCAGACGAATGTATAAGAAAACTGTGGTACATATACACAATGGAATATTACTCAGCTATTAAAAAGAATACATTTGAATCGGTTCTAATGAGGTGGATGAAACTGGAGCCTATTGTACAGAGTGAAGTAAGCCAGAAAGAAAAACACCAATACAGTATACTAACACATATATATGGAATTTAGAAAGATGGTAATGATAACCCTGTATGCGAGAGAGAAAAAGAGACACTGATTTGTAGAACAGTCTTTTGGACTCGGTGGGAGAGGATGAGGATGGGATGATTTGAGATAATGGCATTGAAACATGTATATTATCATATGTGAAACGGATCGCCAGTCCAGGTTCAATGCATGGGACAGGGTGCTCTGGGCTGGTGCACTGGGATGACCCAGAGGGATGGGATAGGGAGGGAGGTGGGAGAGGGATTCAGGATGGGGAACACATGTACACCTGTGGCTGATTCATGGCAATGCATGGCAAAACCACTATAATATTGTGAAGTAATTAGCCTCCAATTAAAATGAATAAATTTATTTTAGAAAAGCCTTTGTGTCAAAAAGGAATTATGTTCTACAGACAGCAGTATTATCACTTCTTGAAGTATTGCCAATGTTATTCTATAGTTGTCTCTTAAGTAGATGGTGTATATCAGGTTTTGTGTAAAATAATCCGTTCAGGTACAATTTATAGTTTACAAAAATTATAAATATACGGATAAAATATAAGATATAAATATATACATCTAATTTGAAAATTAGTGTTCACGTATTGGGATTGTCTGTAAACATTTCTGATGAGGTTGGGCTCTCTGGTGGCTCAGATGGTAAAGAATCTGCCTGCAATGCAGGAGATCTGGGTTCAGTCCCTGGGTTGGAAAGATCCCCTGGAGAAGGGAATGGCAACCCACTCCAGTATTCTTGCCTGGAGAATCTCATGGACAGACGTGCTCAGTGGGCTACAGTCCATGGAGTCTCAAAGAGTCCGATACGTCTTAGAGACTAACGCTTACATAATAGTAAACATTAGAAACAACTGATGTGTAGACTATGTTGTAATTTTCCTTCTATAAACTTTTCTTTCAACTGTAGTGACAAAGTGTCAAAATGTAGTGCCAAAAAGGGATAAAAATATTTGCTAGGTGTGCTGGTCCTGGGTTTGTTTGCCCTCAAATTCTTTCATTGTCCCTTTTCTTCACTGTTCTGTATTACAGGAAGACTGGGCTCTGAAGGCTACTTCCTCCAGGCTCCCATATTGACTGGCTTTCACATGGGAGACACGGGCTGGCAGGAGAGCAGGAAGAAGAGAAAAGAGAAGCCAGGGTAATTCTGCCTTCCACTGTGCTGTAGGAGGCTTTTCAGAATGGGGTGGCCATCTCCTCTTTTGGTTCTAGTTCTGTTGGCAAGCTTACCATTGTCCCTGCTTCCACCAGGTTATCCTGGGCCTTTGGCTTCTTTTGCTTCTTCAAGTCCAGCGGTGCGAACAGCTGCCAGGTATTTCTAGTCTCAAGTTCAACTCTCATTTCATTGTTTGGTTTTCCAGCTACCCCATCACTTGTGTAACCCACTTATGCATTAAAGTCTCCCTATTGCAAAAGATCCAAAACTACTTGTAACTGGCCCCACACTCTGGACTTTGTACACTCTTCTTTTCCAGAAAGTATACTTCTTAGGAAATATTTAGTCCAATTCTAATCATGTTCTGGTTGACAAAATCTATTTTCTATGAAATAGTCTTACAAATTTCCACAGTAGATAATGCCTTACTCCAAAGCAATAAATTTTTAAGTTAGATTTACACACCATTATAATAATTGGAGGGTACTGGGACTAATCAATGTTTCTTTCTTCCTTGAAATGCTGCTTGAGAAAGACTAATTCTGAATGTTGAAAATATTGACTGTTCTTTTGAATGAGGCTCATACTGATATGTATGATATTATAGATTACACTGAGACATTCATTATATAAAACTGAATCTCACTTAAGGGCTTCCCTGATATTTCAGTTGGTAAAGAATGTGCATGCAATGCAGGAGACCCTGGTTCGATTCCTGGGTCAGGAAAATCCACTGGAGAAGGGATAGGCTACCCAGTATTCTTGGGCTTCCATTGTGGCTCAACTGGTAAAGAATCCACCTGCAATGTGGGAGACCCCGATTCAATCCCTGGGTTGGGGAAGATCCCCTGGAGAAGGGAAAGGCTATCCACTCCAGTATCTTGGCCTGGAGAATTCCCATAGTCCATGGGGTTGCAAAGAGTTAGACATGACTGAGCAACTTTCACTTCACTTTCACAATCTCACTTAATGCCACAAATGCCTTTTGGAAAATTATCGACTACACTTAAGATTCTTTACGTGCCGAGAATAATTTATCAATATTGAAGAAAAAGGCCAATGCCAACAAATCTACAGATGCTTTCTCTAGCACTAAACTCTGACTACCTGATAAACAGCTTATTATTCTAATATATATTAATAGTAGTTCAACTCTCAGAAAGTGTTTCTGAATAATTCACTTCAATACATTTTTTTTTTAATTGGAGGATAATTGCTTTATAATGTGTTGGTTTCTGCCATACGACAATGTAAATCAGCCATTATTATAAATATTTCCCCTCCCTCTAAAGTCTCCCTCCCTGCCACCTATCCTACCCCTCTAGGTTATCACAGAGCACCAGCCGGGCCGTCTGTGTTATACAGCAGCTTTCCACTAGCTATCTATTTCACGCATGGTAGTGTATATATGTCAATGTTACTTTCTCAGTTCGTCCTACTCTCTCCTTCCCCTGCTGTGTCTACAAGTCTATTCTCTATGTACCATCTCCCTTTCTTCTCTGTAAACAGGTTCATCATTACAATTTTTCTAGAATCTATATATATGAGTTAACATATGATATTTGTTTTTCTTTTTCTGACGTACTTCACTCTGTAAAACAAGCTCTAGGTTCATCCATTTCACTACAACTGACTCAAATTTGTTCCTTTTTCTGGCTGATATTCCATTGTATGTGTGTAATTGAATATATTTCCTCTTAATCATTAATATTCAAAGATGATAACAATTACAAAATATTCGGTATGTCAAATCAGTGAGGAACTAATACATTATTTAAGGGGTCAATGATGATCGAATATTAGATCTCTGGCTAACCAACTTAATGAAAATATACATAAAAGGATTAAATATGTAAAGATTTTACTGCAGAGTATGAATTTACTTGGATAATGGAAAAAGCTATAGATGAAAACTTGCATAAACTTAGTATCTGGGAGCTTTTCATAGGCAAATCAAAAACCATGGTGATGTGTACAATTTTTGCTTAGCAGATTGAAAGTGAAAGTGAAGTCACTCAGTCATGTCCAACTCTTTGCAACCCCATGGACTGTAGCCTACCAGGCTCCTCCATCCATGGGATTCTCCAGGCAAGAATACTGGAGTGGGCTGCCATTTCGGATCACATGACAAAAATAATCACTGAATTGGAATGAGTGAAGGAACTCTTAGGCACTGACCTTATGAGAAATATGATTTTTTATCAACTCATTTAAATATAGCAATGTTATATTTGTAAAGTAAATATGTAATATTATGAGAACATATTATAAAGCACATATTTTATTATAAAAAATTTCATCACAGAAATTTTTAACTTATGGTAAAATTATAAACATATTTAATGACTAAAAATATGGAACTTATTCAAATAACTTGGTGCATTCTTATAACAAAGTATTACTCAGACACTGCTGTTACAGTTAATATTTATTGACGTTGAAAAATATTTATATTTGTTAATGAAGACAATTGATTACAAATGAGAAACAAGTCTCACTTATCCAATTACGTAACTAAAGCCTAATAGCAGAGACATTGCTTTTTTTTTTCTTTTCTTCACCCACAGAAAAGAATATAAGAATGCATACACTTGAGGGGCTGGGGTGAAGGTGACGGAGTTTGTCTATGATATTGCCTGGCTGGAGATAAAGCAAATGTCCAGTTGAGGAATGCCTTCCTTTACACTTCTCCCTTGAGAAAGCCCTGTTCTGGACACTCTAAACTCCATGTTAATTTGCAACTTGGAGATACAGATACCTGAGGTCTTGAACATCTATCTTCTATGTACTTCTCAGTTTTTTCTAATTTGATTTTCTCAAAGGACTACTGCTCAAGAACTATTTACTTCCACTGAATTCATTGGTTTTGGGCAGTGATATTCACTTCAGTGAAGAAATTGTAACATGCTTAAATCATGTTGCCCATCTTCTTTTCTGCATGCTGACAAAGATATAAGGCAGAAGGAGGATGACCCAGACGACGGAAGAAACCCCTCTTAATTTCTTTTATCACCACCTCTCTCTCCCTCTTGAGTGGCCTCCAGGTACATTAGCCAGCATTGACTGACTCAACAACTTTAAACACACACTTTGTCTCTCCTCCAGATTCCCTTTCAGGAGTCCTTCCTCTATGCATCTTTGCCAAATATAATCATTTTTCATACCACAAAAATAATCAGAAAAGAGCATGGCAGAAAGAAAGTTCTTGAACTTTTTTCCCAAAGGTAAAAGATATTCCTCTAGATATTTCTTCCGTTTGATAGTAGTTAAAATCTTGATATAAGCTAAATGTTCTTCAGTGGAAGAATGGATAAAGGAAAATGAGATTATCTATCTGGTGCAGCCATGAGAAAGGAGATCCTTTTGCTACAACCTGTATGAAAGTACTATATTGTATCACTTAAGTGCTGAATTAAAAAAAGACAGAGAAACAGAGAATAGAGACTAGAATAGTGGGTTCCAGAGACTAGGGGGAGGGGTAAATGGAGCTTCAGTCATGTCCGACTCTGTGCGACCCCAGAGATGGCAGCCCACCAGGCTCCCCCGTCCCTGGGATTCTCCAGGCAAGAACACT
>NW_011476003.1:23624-28197 GCF_000754665.1 Bison bison bison | reverse complement strand
CAGACTCTGTGCGACCCCAGAGATGGCAGCCCACCAGGCTCCCCCGTCCCTGGGATTCTCCAGGCAAGAACACTGGAGTGGGTTGCCATTTCCTTCTCCAATGCATGAAAGTGAAAAGTGAAAGTGAAGTCACTCAGTCGTGTCTGACTCCTAGCGACCCCATGGACTGCAGCCTACCAGGCTCCTCTGTCCATGGGATTTTCCAGGCAAGAGTACTGGAGTAGGGTGCCTTTGCCTTCTCCGAAATGGAGCAATGTATGTCAAAGGGTACAGATTTTCAGTTATAAGAGTAAGTTCTGAGGAGCTAATGTGTGACATGGTGACTTTAGTTAATAACATGGTATTGTAGACTTGAAAGTTGCTGAAAGTAGATCATAAGCATTCTCACCTCACACAGAGAAAAGAGTTAACCAATGTGAGGTGATGAATATGTTAATTTTCTTAATCTTTGTAATCATTCTGCAATATATATGTATAGCATGTTATCGTGTTGTACACTTTAAGTACATACAATTACATTTGTTCAACTTTCTTCAATAACATTAAAAAAACAAAATTTTGAAAGTATGTTTATTTCACTTAAGATGCCATGTTACTTGTAAAAGTATATACATACCCAAATAAGCTTATAAATTTAGCTTTCATTATTCTTAAATGATTCAACAAGAGACTGATTTTATTTTATTTTTTTAAATTTTATTTTATTTTTAAACTTTACATAATTGTATTAGTTTTGCCAAATATCAAAATGAATCCATCACAGGTATACATGTGCTCCCCATCCTGAACCCTCCTCCCTCCTCCCTCCCCATACCATCCCTCTGGGTCGCCCCAGTGCACTAGCCCCAAGCATCCAGTATCGTGCATTGAACCTGGACTGGCATCTCGTTTCATACATGATATTTTACATGTTTCAATGCCATTCTCCTAAAGGGGATTTCCCAGGTGGTACAGCGGTAAACAATCTGCCTGCCAATTCAGGAAATGTGGATTCAGTCCCTGAATTGGGAAGATGCACTGGAGAAGGAAATGGCAACCCATTGCAGTATTTTTGCATGGAGAATCCCATGGACAGAGAAGCTTGGTGAGTTACAGTCCATAGGGTTGTTGGACATGACTGAGCACACACACTTGATGAGAGCATAAAATTTGGGGACACAGAAGATGATATTGTAGAAAAACAGTAAATGAAGAGGTGTGGCAAAATATAATCTGGACTGATTCTGTTCTGCAGAATGTAAAATTGATGACAAAGACATATTTTGCTTTTTCATGACGTCACCAAATGCCAATTCCTTGTCTTTAATTAGGTGGGTGTGTGTAAGTGAGTTTTTACCTTTTTCTTTTTTTTAATCTGAAGACATTTTATCAAAAACTGAACAAATTGCACACCTGAGTTTGTGCATTTGTGTTTTTATGTGCACGTATCACAAATGTCTTTTTTTTTTCTGTCAACTTTGAGGTATAAAAACTTGTGATCAGTTGTTAAATAGCTTATAAAATTATTTAGCTTTCCTCTCTGCTGAAATTCACCTGTGTCTGACCCTATACACACTCTGATCAAATATTTAGTTATAAGAAACATTATCAGAACTTGCTTTGTCTTTGAGTAACAAAAGACAAAAAATATGTTCCATTTATTTTTCTGATCTACTCACTCAACTGTTATTCATTATTTTTGCATTGTAATTTCTGTGGAAACAAACAATGATCACTCCTAATTCATTTCCTACTAGGCGCTTAAATTTGCTTCAGCATTCCTATCCTCTTTTCCTCCCGCTTCTACTAACAGACTTACGTAGCGACTCAAACTGAGAGCTTTTCTTTTCTTCTTAGAAAAATTACCTTAATAATTTTCAACAAATGGGAAAAGAGAATGGTTACACACAAAAAAAGAGGATGGGTCAAATATTTGAGTCAAGAAATGATGACACAAAACAATGCCTTTGTTTTTAAGAATGCCTTTTTAATAATTACCATTTTTCCTTCTCCGTGAAAACTGACTAGTTATGAAAATCTGAGTTTACTTCAAATTTTAGAAGTAAATAGTAATAATGTTATTTCCCTCAATTGAATTTTGTGTCCATTTTTCTCGTTTACAATAACAGACTAATGGAAGAAAATAATGAAACATCTGGGGGAGATTTTATTTTGCTTGGATTCTCAGACCAGCCTCAATTGGAGGCCATCCTTTTTGTGGTCATTTTGATATCCTATCTTTTGACCATCCTGGGCAACACAGCCATTATCCTCGTCTCCTGACTGGACTCCAAACTTCACACACCTATGTATTTCTTCCTCACAAATCTCTCCTTTCTTGACCTTTTCTTAACTACCAGCATCGTCCCCCAGTTATTGTGGAACCTGAAGGGACCAGCCAAGACCATCGCATCAACAGGCTGTGCCATACAACTCTATTTGTCCCTTTCACTGGGTTCCACTGAGTGTGTTCTCCTGACCATCATGGCATTTGACCGCTATGTAGCGGGCTGCAGACCTCTCAATTGCACCAGTGTAATGCACCCATCATTTTGTAAGTCCTTAGGAGGAATAGCCTGGCTATGTGGAATAGGAAACACTCTTATCCAAGGAACCATCACCCTTCACCTTCCTCGCTGTGGATATCGCCATGTGCACAACTTCTTATGCGAAGTGCCTGCCATGATCAATTTGGCCCGCTTTGACATCCATGCAAATGAAGTCCAGCTTTTTGTGGCCACATTAGTTCTCCTTCTTCTTCCTGTGGCATTGATATTGGTCTCTTATGGATTCATCGTGCAAGCAGTGAAAAAAATTAAGTCATTCCAAGCTTGGTGTAAGGCTCTAGGGACCTGCGGTTCCCATCTGCTGGTGGTGTCCCTCTTCTTTGGGACCAGCTCAGCCATATACATTCAACCAAAGAGATTCTATGGCCATAGCCAGGGGGAGTTCCTTCCACTCTTCTACACTATTGTAACTTCTACCCTCAACCCCCTCATATATACTCTGAGGAACAAGGATATGAAAGGAGCCCTGAGAAGAATGCTGAGAATAGAACAAAATTCCTAAGGAAAAATCAAGGAAACAGTGACTTTTCATGGAGGAAAATTATTAAGGAGACCTAAGATTTAATAACTACTCCCAAGTGACTGCTTACCTTTCTGTCTGTATTTATCAACAATATGGCTACTGTGGTTTAGAAAAAAGAAGCACATGTAGACTCTACTTGTGTATCTCATGGAACTTCATCTGTGTGTGTGTGTGTGTGTTTTATAAACATATTCATACTTTCTTCTACTAAATGTCTTTAAAGGGCATATCCCAGAATAGGGAGATTCAGTGATCTACCCAATATGCATGTGCTTACATATTTGATTAGGGAATTAGATAGTGTTTAATATGAAACAGAAAATGCAAAAGTATATATTAGCATGAGGAAATTACTCTTCTTTTGTAAAAGAGCCCTAGTGTGACATTGTTTAAAACATTCTACCACAGTATCCCAATTCTTTCAAGGAAAAAACAACAACAACAACAAAACAAAACTTGAAAATATGGGCTCTTTTTACAGTAATGCACCAGATTTGTGAATCTACTTAAAATGATATTAAGGAAGAGAAAGGTTTGCTTTTAAATGAAAGCAATAGAAATAACTGTTAAATAATTATAGAAGTTACTTAATAATTTAATGAAATACTAAAACCTAATGTGATACTAAAATTTAATGTAACTTAATGTAATCTAATTTCAAATGGACTGAGGGTCTACAGGGCAAAACCTTGTATTGAATCTTACTCGATGCTGTATTTCTTATTTCAGGGTCTCTGAGATTGTAAAACACATGGGTTCTGAAGCCAGACTTGGTTTGAAACTTTGCTCTTTCTATTAGCTATATAAAACCTTTTGTTCTTTACTTAATCTCTCTGTTCCTCAGTTTAATCACCTCACAGGTCTGCAGTGAGAATTAAATACATTAATTCATGCAATGTACTTTAAAATGACTCATGGCTCTGGTAAGTGCTGAATAAATCTTAAAGATTATTAAATACTTTCGAAAACACTATGGTGTTCTATAGCCTCCAAATTCTTCAGTCTTCCTCCATCCTTCTTAATTTGTGCTTGACGTGTTTGCAATTGTCTTGTATTCTGCATTGTCTTGTACATTGCGCTTCTTTTTCATTGTGTTGAAAACACTGAGACCAACCAAAATCTCTCTTTACTTCACTTCTTTTTAGATCAGCACCAATTTTCACTTCTTAAGAGCCAGTTTAGATTGTGTAACCTGTGCTGTAGAGAATATGATTGATATTTTGGGTCAAAATGCTTGAGTTCAAAACCCAATCTATCAATTTAATCAAGTAGATCAGTAATTAATACTTGAGTAGTAATAAGAGTTCCTAATTTACATGACTGTTGTGATAAATAAATCTGAGTTTAGCCCACGGTCTGTTATATATTAATAGAGGGTTCAGGATGGGGAACGTGGGTATACCTGTGGCGGATTCATTTCGATGTTTGGCAAAACAAATACAATATTGTAAAGTTTAAAAATAAAATAAAATTAAAAAAAAAGAAAGAAATCACACAATAATTA
>NW_011476003.1:23192-23524 GCF_000754665.1 Bison bison bison | reverse complement strand
AATTAAGGCTACTTCTACACCACTTTTGTGATTTAAACACTCATCACTCATTATCAGAGAAATGCAAATCAAAACCACTATGAGGTACCATTTCACGCCAGTCAGAATGGCTGCGATCCAAAAGTCTACAAGCTATAAATGCTGGAGAGGGTGTGGAGAAAAGGGAACCCTCTTACACTGTTGGTGGGAATGCAAACTGGTACAGCCACAATGGAGAACAGTGTGGAGATTCCTTAAAAAACTGGAAATAGAACTGCCTTATGATCCAGCAATCCCACTGCTGGGCATACACACTGAGGAAACCAGAAGAGAAAGAGACACGTGTACCCCAA
>NW_011476003.1:21015-23019 GCF_000754665.1 Bison bison bison | reverse complement strand
AGGTATACTAATGCATATATATGGAATTTAGAAAGATGGTAACAATAACCCTGTGTACGAGACAGCAAAAGAGACACTGATGTATAGATCAGTCTTATGGACTCTGTGGGAGAGGGAGAGGGTGGGGAGATTTGGGAGAATGGCATTGAAACATGTATAATATCATGTATGAAACGAGTCGCCAGTCCAGGTTCGATGCACAATACTGGATGCTTGGGGCTGGTGCACTGGGACGACCCAGAGGGAGGGTATGGGGAGGGAGGAGGGAGGAGGGTTCAGGATGGGGAACACAGGTATACCTGTGGCGGATTCATTTCGATATTTGGCAAATTAATACAATATTGTAAAGTTTAAAAATAAAATAAAATTTAAAAAATAAATAAATAAAATAAAATAAAAACTCATGATGACTTGATAGACCTTAACCATTTGATCTCTCTGATAGAAACTTTTACCACTTTCTAAAATTATGTTAATAACCTTTAAATAGACCAAAGGATCCCCATTCCTTTTCATAACTCCTCTAACTCAGCATAAAATCTAAATATGAGTTCTACTTTATAGTTAGGTTTACCTGACCCTCACATGAATATCAAAGTCTTCTTAATCTTATTCCCTATTGTTATCTTAATCCTTTCCCTCCATCTTATTCACATTCCATTGCCCTAATTCAGATTCTCTATCTTGATTTTAAATAAGTTTGCAAGCATGTGACCCTGAGCTGAGAAGAGTTTATGGATATATTCAGTGTGGAGATTATAGTTATTTCAATAACTGTGAGTGTCTTCAACTGTGTAATATGCTCTCTGCTGCACAACAGACCTTTACACCAACCCAAGCAGTAGTTCACCTTCTAATCTCTTAGACACTTATTGTTATCTATGACTGAATTTCTAAAACCTCCAAACGGTTTCTTCAAACCTTTCTTTTCTCCATAAGTTTGATTATTCCATAAAATTATTTTCCATATATAATTCCACTTTTCTAATTTAAATGGCTTCAAATGATTGCTGTTCTTTAGTTGCTAAGCCTTGTGCTACTCTTTTGTGACCCCATGAACTGTAGCCCTCCAGGCTCCTCTGTCCATGGGATTTCCCAGGCAAGAATACTAGAGTGGGTTGCCATTTCATTCTCTAGGGGATCTTCCCAGCCCAGGGATCAAACCTGCATCTCCTGCATTGGCGGGCAGATTCTTTACCACTGAGCCACTGATTACTAATGTCAAAAAACAAAAATTCAGCCTAATAAATTTTAAGATTTAATTGGTTTTATTTAGCAAGCCATAAATCAGGTAGCTTCCCATCTACCAAGTAAAGAGAAGTTATACATAATAGGAGACTTTTATAGGCAGAAGGAGAAAAGACTGGATTGTTTCAGGTTCAGGTAAGCTACCTAGGGGGATGAAAAGGGACTATGTATTAGATTACCTCACTGGCGCTATCAACAAAAATTTAATCAGCCTCAGCCTATCTAAGAAATAATTTGAAAATTCTATTCAAGCCAAATTTAAGGATTATAACCCAAGAAGAGCATCTCAGAAAGCTCAGAGAACTGTTCCCCCATTAGAAGTCAAAACACAGTTTATATGTTTCTTGGGATAGAGGGCTGTACATCAAATGATGTATTCTTGACAGTTTATATAATCAGATTTTAGCACCTTCATGGTGAGTCATATGACCCTAAACAAGATCAAGAAGAAATGCTGTCTTTTAAAGAGTTGGCTTGAGGCTGCCAACTTTATGGATGATCAGGTGTTCCTGCCAATGAGACAGGTTTAATGAACACATAATGTAGAGACACAATTCATTGTGTAGGAAGAGAGGAGGCTAAGGGCAGAGAAGAAATTTTATGTTAAAATTTTTATAGTACCGTCAGAAAGTATTAATTTTATTTCAGTGCGTTGACAAGAAAATTCCAGACTGACTAGCTAAAACTACACTCCTTAAGGAGGCTGTAACTAACAATTAGGTTAGTTTTTTTTTTTTTAATAATTATTTTATTTTT
>NW_011476003.1:17783-20915 GCF_000754665.1 Bison bison bison | reverse complement strand
TTTTATTTTTATTATTATTATTTTTTTTTACTTTACAATATTGTATTGGTTTTGCCATACATCAACATACATCCGCCATGAGTGTACACGTATTCCCCATCCTGAACCCCTCTCCCACCTCCCTCCCCATACCATCCCTCTGGGTCATCCCAATACACCAGCCCCAAGCTTCCTGTATACTGCATCGAACCTGGACTGGCAATTCGTTTCTTATATGATACTATACATGTTTTAATGCAATTCTCCCAAATCATCCCCCCTCCCTCTCCCACAGAGTCCAAAAGACTGTTCTATACATCTGTGTCTCTTTTGCTGTCTCGCATACAGGGTTGTTGTTACCATCTTTCTAAATTCCATATATATGCGTTAGTATACTGTATTGGTGTTTTTCTTTCTGGCTTACTTCACTCTGTATAATAGGCTCCAGTTTCATCCATCTCATTAGAACTGATTCAAATGTATTCTTTTTAATGGCTGAGTAATACTCCATTGTGTATATGTACCACTGCTTTTTTATCCATTCATCTGCTGATGGACATCTAGGTTGCTTCCATGTCCTGGCTATTATAAACAGTGCTGCGATGAACATTGGGGTACACGTGTCTATTTCACTTCTGGTTTCCTCAGTGTGTATGCCCAGCGGTGGGATTGCTGGGTCGTATGGCAGTTTTATTTCCAGTTTTTTAAGGAATCTCCACACTGTTCTCCATAGTGGCTGTACAATAATAGTGGGAGACTTTAATACCCCACTCACACCTATGGATAGATCAACTAAACAGAAAATTAACAAAGAAACACAAACTTTAAATGATACAATAGACCAGTTAGATCTAATTGATATCTATAGGACATTTCACCCCAAAACAATGAATTTCACCTTTTTCTCAAGCGCACATGGAACCTTCTCCAGGATAGGTCACATCCTGGGTCATAAATCTAGCCTTGGTAAATTCAAAAAATTGAAATCATTCCAAGCATCTTTTCTGACCACAATGCAGTAAGATTAGATCTCAATTACAGGAGAAAACATATTAAAAATTCCAACATATGGAGGCTTAACAACACGCTGCTGAATAACCAACAAATCACAGAAGAAATCAAAATATGCATAGAAATGAATGAAAATGAAAACACAACAACCCCCAACCTATGGGACACTGTAAAAGCAGTGCTAAGGGGAAAGTTCGTAGCAATACAGGCATACCTCAAGAAACAAGAAAAATGTCAAATAAATAACCTAACTCTACACCTAAAGCAACTAGAAAAGGAAGAAATGAAGAACCCCAGGGTTAGTAGAAGGAAATAAATCTTAAAAATTAGGGCAGAAATAAATGCAAAAGAAACAAAGGAGACCATAGCAAAAATCAACAAAGCCAAAAGCTGGTTCTTTGAAAGGATAAATAAAATTGACAAGCCATTAGCCAGACTCATCAAGAAACAAAGGGAGAAAAATCAAATCAATAAAATTAGAAATGAAAATGGAAAGATCACAACAGACAACACACAAATACAAAGGATCATAAGAGACTACTATCAGTAATTATATGCCAATAAAATGGACAATGTGGAAGAAATGGACAAATTCTTTAAAAAGTACGACTTTCCAAAACTGAACCAGGAAGAAACAGTAAATCTTAACAGGTTAGGTTTTATGTCTCAGTTTACTTTTCTTTTTTCCTTTCCTTCTTTTTTTTTAAATTTAAATTTTTTAATTTTTTTTTACTTTACAATATTGTATTGGTTTTGCTTTTCTGAGCTTAGCACAGTGACTCCATCTGGGGTGGGTCATTTCTTTTTTTAAATAAAGTCTCAGGAGCACAGAATTCCAGGTTCTCTAGCATTATGATCTAATTTATTCCTTATCTTCTACAACATGTTGTCATTCATCTTTTGTTCAATTAATATTTAAATACCCAGCAGTTTCTTAATATTCAGGGCAAGTTATTGAACTTGTAGGTAAAATTATTCCACTATAGTGAGTAGAACAATAATACCAAGTTCCTAAGGTGGTGAGTGATAAGTGAGGTACCTAATGTAACATGCTTGGCAGAGTGCTTGGCACCTAGCAAACTCAATCCATGTTTACCCATGATATCCTAACAGTAAGAGTACTCATGGGGTGTGATTAAAGTAGAAGAACAACAATTTTATTCCTTTATCTATCCTGCCTGTACCATGTAAGCAGTTCTTTCCCTGCTCCTGGATAACATCTTTAGAATGTCTCATAATCTTTCCAGCCATTTTCAAATGGTAACAATGTCAACTTTTACTAATAAAGTGTTTTCACATTAGTAATTAAAATGTCCACTGTCCAGTGACACTTAATTCACATAAAGATTCTGTGTTTCCTGAGCTTGAGCCTGTTCCTGTCAGAGACCTTACAGTGGGGATTTGGGTGAGATCAGTCCCTGCTTTCAGAGAAGGCAATGGCACCCCACTCCAGTACTTTTGCCTAGAAAATCCCATGGACGGAGGAGCCTAGTAGGCTGCAGTCCATGGGGTCGCTAGACTCGGACACGACTGAGGAACTTCACTTTCACTTTTCACTTTCATGCATTGGAGAAGGAAATGGCAACCCACTCCAGTGTTCTTGCCTGCAGAATCCCAGGGACGGGAAGCCTGGTGGGCTGCCATCTATGGGTCGCACAGAGTCGGACACGACTCAAGTGACTTGGCAGCAGTAGCAGCAGTCCCTGCTTTCCATCTTGTGCATCTTCCTCTGTGCCTCTAGCTGATAAGTGTAGTTTCTGAACTGCCAGGGTAAACCTGTAGGGGAATCTAGGCGGGAATGTTTACTAGTTTCTGTAGTCAAAGACTGACTTTTCAGTTTTTCACATTTATGTTATTTTTAGTCAATTATCAGGCAATTATTAATGTGAAGTCAATTAGCTAACTTCATCAGTTATCAGTTCAGTTCAGTCTTTCAGTCATGTCTGACTCTTTGCGACCCCATGAATCGCAACATGCCAGGCCTCCCTGTCCATCACCATCTCCCGGAGTTCACTCAAACTCACATCCATCGAGTCAGTGATGCCATCCAGCCATCTGTCGTCCCCTTCTCCTCCTGCCCCCAATCCCTCCTGTCATCAGAGTTTTTCCAATGAGTCAACTCTTCGCATGAGGTGGCCAAAA
>NW_011476003.1:14247-17401 GCF_000754665.1 Bison bison bison | reverse complement strand
TTTGTTTTGTGAATGTTGAGCTTTAAGCCAACTTTTTCACTCTCCACTTTCACTTTCATCAAGAGGCTTTTGAGTTCCTCTTCACTTTCTGCCATAAGGGTGGTGTCATCTGCATATCTGAGGTTATTGATATTTCTCCCGGCAATCTTGATTCCAGCTTGTGTTTCTTCCAGTCCAGCGTTTCTCATGATGTACTCTGCATATAAGTTGAATAAGCAGGGTGACTGTATACAGCCTTGACGTACTCCTTTTCCTATTTGGAACCAGTCTGTTGTTCCATGTCCAGTTCTAACTGTTGCTTCCTGACCTGCATACAAATTTCTCAAGAGGCAGGTCAGGTGGTCTAGTATTCCCATCTCTTTCAGAATTTTCCACAGTTTATTGTGATCCACACAGTCAAAGGCTTTGGCATAGTCATCAGTTATCAGGGGAGTACAAATTGAAATCATGAAATATACAACCAGATTGGCTAAAATTTAAAATACAGAAAGTATGAAGATATATTTGTATCTTCAATTCAAATATACAAAATTTCTTCTTGTATATTCTTAAATATACAAATATTCAAGATTACAATTCAATTTGTATTCTTCAATTACAAATATAACAGAATATATTTGTAACTAGCAGGTACATACATGTATAATATAGATTATATTATTAGAAATTTAACATGAACATGGCAGAAATTAGAAAACAACTCAGTGTTGGGTGGTTATGAGAGCAGAGTTTAAATATCTCTGTAGTTTGGCCTGGATGGAAACAACAGTGAAAAATCAGAGGGACAAAACTCTCTCTTTCAGGATCATCTCCTGGGACAGTTCTTCTTATGAAGCCTAATATTAATTGCCATGTTGGGAGAACTGTTTCCATGGAACTTTTCCTTATTTGGTGTTCTGTATCCTTTCCAGTCTCTCCTGACTTGCTGACCTTCCGAAAGCTCCATCTTAAATAACAGTCCCTAAAACTAGTACATGGGCCTTCAGAGCTCATTTCAAGGTAATAATAATTTGAATCCTATGACTTAAAGTTCTTTTTCACAATAAGAGTATCAGTATTCCCCAAAAAAAGGAAATCTGGAAATGTTCCTCTTTTAACTTATTTACTTTTTCTGATGCCTTGCTTTTATATCTATATCATGCTTATGACTCTTAACTTTTAATGGCAAATTGAGATTCTATTTTAAAGTGATGTTCATTCAGGTGTGGAGATAATATGGTACATGGGTGATGATAAATTTTGCATCATACTGGAATAGAATCCTTCTAGAAGCCTAAAGTAAACATACTGTTATAACTTTCTGTATACATAAGGAGCAAATTCATGACTGTGAATTGATCTTTCATGGTATTTCTGTTGAGGTATTGCATATGTGTGTGGGGAAATGTGGCAGAATTTAAAACACAGGAGAAATTCTCATTAGAGAGGATAAGGTAGCAACCTGCAGTCTGAATTAAAATCAAACAAGGGACCTGGGTTTGGCTTTTTGTTACTCTTTTGATAGGAAAAATGAATACTTTTTAGGGAACTAAATAGTTGAAAATTGACCATGAATAATAGAATCGAAGGAATTACACATGTATGAATGTATTTGTATTTTTGTGCATGCATATGAAGATATATAATTATGAGAGTGTTTATAAGAAAAATATGTCTGTATAATATAAACTGGTTTGTTCCTTAGAGATCCTTTTGTATGCTCATTTTACTGTTATTTACTTTTGCTATTTTGAGTGATCACTCAGAGACATCATGCTGCTGTTGAATGTCTAGATTCCACACTGGATGCTTCCCTTAACTTCTTTCCTTTTCACTGGGTTCTACTAAGTATCATATTTATGTGATAAGTTGAATCAATACATCTTATATATAAGAGTATATTTTACATCCATGAATAATTTTCCCAAAAGTAATAAAACAATTTTAGGATATGCAATTATTAAGGAAGAAATTTGAAATCTGAGTGATTTTCACTGATGACATGTAAAAGCTTCTGTTTGTCTTAAACAGGAAATAGAGTTACTGTCTTTGGGGAATAAGGTTTGTATCAGTGAATATACTTTAAACATTTGCATTTATAGCTGTTTGGACTTTTTAAAAGTCCATTACAAATCCTGGCCTTTTAATCTTCCTGAAGATAAAAATTCAATGTGGATTTGAAGTGCATTGAAGCAGCCTTTTTCATCCCACCAAAGATGCTTCCTTTCCTGATCCTCATTCCTTTAATCAGATTCAACCACCTCTTCTTTCAACACACAAGACAGGAAAGCTGACTCCTTTCCTCAACACCACTCACCAAAGAAGGCAAGGAGGTTTGCTCTAAATATGTTCATGAATTTACATCACTATTAAGTGGTAGGATAAATGAGTTGACTAATCCTTAAAGGAAATAGATTTTTGAAATCATGTGTGCATAATGATTGAATATTTGGATATAAATGTTAATATTATTTCTTTCAATAGCCAAATGTTTGCCATTTTATAGGAAAAATAATCTCTATAATCTCCAGAAGTAGGCTGTATTTATATATATGAAAATCCTGGGGAAAAAATGCCCAACTTAAAATTCCAGTTGAAGAATTCAAATATTATTTACACATATTATACATCAGTATTACTGAGTTTTCCCCATTTAATTTGAATGATTTTTCATAAGCTATAAATTAATCATGTGCTAATAATTATTAATAACAATTAATATCAATATTAATATTATTATTCAAAATTAATTACAATTAATATTGAATTGATAACAATCTTAATAATATTAATAATCAGATCAGATCAGTCGCTCAGTCGTGTCAGACTCTTTGGGACCCCATGAATCGCAGCACACCAGGCCTCCCTGTCCATCACCAACTCCCAAAGATCACTCAGACTCACGTCCATCGAGTCAGTGATGCCATCCAGCCATCTCATCCTCTGTCGTCCGCTTCTCCTCCTGCCCCCAATCCTTCCCAGCATCAGAGTCTTCTCCAATGAGTCAACTCTTCGCATGAGGTGGCCAAAGACCTGGAGTTTCAGCTTTAGCATCATTCCTTCCAAAGAAATCCCAGGGCTGATCTCCTTTAGAATGGACTGGTTGGATCTCCTTGCAGTCCAAGGGACTCTCAAGAGTATTCTCCAATACCACAGTTCAAAAGCATCAATTCTT
>NW_011476003.1:12738-13728 GCF_000754665.1 Bison bison bison | reverse complement strand
GGGTGGTGTCATCTGCATATCTGAGATTATTGATATTTCTCCCGGCAATCTTGATTCCAACTTGTGTTTCTTCCAGTCCAGTGTTTCTCATGATGTACTCTGCATAGAAGTTAAATAAGCAGGGTGACAATATACAGCCTTGACATACTCCTCTTCCTCTTTGGAACCAGTCTGTTGCTCCATGTCCAGTTCTAACTGTTTCTTTGTGACCTGCATACAAATTTCTCAAGAGGCAGATCAGGTGGTCTGGTATTCCCATCTTTTTCAGAATTGTCCACAGTTTATTGTGATCCACACAGTCAAAGGCTTTGGCATACTCAATAAAGCAGAAAAAGATGTTCTTCTGGAACTCTCTTGCTTTTTCCATGATCCAGTGGATGTTGGCAATTTGATCTCTTGTTCCTCTGCCTTTTCTAAAACCAGCTTGAACATCAGGAAGTTCATGGTTCACATATTGCTGAAGCCTGGCTTGGAGAATTTTGAGCATTACTTTACTAGCATGTGAGATGGGTGCAATTGTGCGGTAGTTTGAGCATTCTTTGGCATTACCTTTCTTTGGGATTGGAATGAAAACTGACCTCTTCCAGTCCTGTGGCCACTGCTGAGTTTTCCAAATTTGCTGGCATATGGAGTGCAGCACTTTCACAGCATCATCTTTCAGGATTTGAAATAGCTCAACTGGAATTCCATCGTCTCCACTAGCTTTGTTCATAGTGATGCTTTCTAAGGCCCACTTGACTTCACATTCCAGGATATCTGGCTCTAGGTGAGTGATCACACCATCATGATTATCTGGGTCTTGAAGATCTTTTTTGTACAGTTCTTCTGTGCATTCTTGCCATCTTTTCTTAATATCTTCTGCTTCTGTTAGGTCCATACCATTTCTGTCCTTGATCGAGCCCATCTTTGCATGAAATGTTCCCTTGGTATCTCTGATTTTCTTGAAGAGATCCCTAGTCTTTCCCATTCTGTTGTTTTCCTCTATTTCTT
>NW_011476003.1:11683-12215 GCF_000754665.1 Bison bison bison | reverse complement strand
GACTTCCTACTTTTGCATTCCAGTCTCCTATAATGAAAAGGACATCTTTTGGGGGTGTTAGTTCTAAAAGGTCTTGTAGGTCTTCATAGAACCATTCAACTTCAGCTTCTTCAGCATTACTGGTTGGGGCATAGACTTGGATTATTTTGATATTGAATGGATTGCCTTGGAAGCGAACAGAGATCATTCTGTCGTTTTTGAGATTGCATCCAAGTACTGCATTTCGGACTCTTATGTTGACCATGATGGCCACTCCATTTCTTCTGAGGGATTCCTGCCCGCAGTAGTAGATATAATGGTCATCTGAGTTAAATTCACCCATTCCAGTCCATTTTAGTTCGCTGATTCCTAGAATGTCGACATTCACTCTTGCCATCTCTTGTTTGACCACTTCCAATTTGCCTTGATTCATGGACCTGACATTCCAGGTTCCTATGCAATATTGCTCTTTACAACATCGGACCTTGCTTCTATCACCAGTCACATCCACAGCTGGGTATTGCTTTGCTTTGGCTCCATCCCTTCATTCTTG
>NW_011476003.1:7856-11583 GCF_000754665.1 Bison bison bison | reverse complement strand
TTCTCTTTCAGTACCCTATCATTTTGCCTTTTCATACTGTTCATGGGGTTTTCAAGGCAAGAATTCTGAAGTGGTTTACCATTCCCTTCTCCAGTGGACCACATCCTGTCAGATCTCTCCACTATGACCCGCCCATCTTGGTTTGCCCCATGGGCATGGCTTAGTTTCACTGAGTTAGACAAGGCTGTGGTCCTAGTGTTATTCTTCTGCTATTCTTTATTTTTTTGTGATAAATTTTATCTCAACTTCTAATAGTTATCACACAAGGAAATTCTTAAATTAGCCATCATGTACATCTCTTTGTAGTCTGGGCTTTATTGTCATTTGCTGCAGCTTCTGAAGGACATTGCCAAAATTTATTCTATGGGGCACAGTAATTTCTCTCAGAGTCAGTGTTTCAAAGAGAAATTTTAAAAGGTTGATCTTGGTTTCCCTGGTGGCTCCACTGGTAAAGAATCTGCCTGCAATGTAGGAGGTGCAGGCTAGATCCGTGGGTCAGGAAGGAGGAAATGGCAACCCACTCCAGTATTCTTGCCTGGAGAATCCCATGGACAGAGGAGCCTGATGTGCTTACAGTCCATGCAGTCGCAAGAGGCAGACACAACTTAGCAACTAAACCACCACCACCACCACATTGTGACCAGCGTTCAATACATTATCCTTTCTCTAAATTCTTACAATGTTTTCCTCCTTTTTGTGAACAGGGTGATGGGCATGAACAGTAGCAGTGTCAAAGAAGACTTTGTCCTGGTGGGCTTCTCTGATCAGCCCAACCTAGAAAAGATACTCTTTGTGGTTGTTTTGGTATCCTATCTCCTGACTCTGATGGGAAATACAGTCATTATTCTGATCTCCTCTACAGACTCTAAACTCAGAACACCCATGTACTTTTTCCTTACTCACCTCTCCCTAGTTGATATTTGCTTTACTACCAGTATTGTTCCCCAGCTTCTGTGGAACCTAAGAGGACCAGCCAAGACCATAACAGCCCTGGGCTGTGCTGTCCAGCTCTACGTCTCTCTGGCTCTGGGCTCCACTGAGTGCATTCTCCTGGCTGTAATGGCTTTTGATCGCTATGCTGCGGTGTGCAAACCTCTCCACTATGCAGCCGTAATGAACCCACGGCTGTGCCAGGCTCTGGCAGGGGTTGCGTGGCTGAGTGGAGTAGGAAACACTCTCACCCAGAGCACTGTCACCCTCTGGCTGCCTCGCTGTGGACACCAGTGGCTCCATCATTTCTTCTGTGAGGTACCCTCAATGATTAAACTTGCATGTGTGGACATCCACGCCAATGAGGTCCAGCTATTCATTGCTTCATTGGTCTTGCTCCTTTTGCCCTTAGCACTGATATTGATGTCCTATGGACATATAGTCAAGGCAATTATTAGGATCAAGTCAGTCCAGGCCTGGCGCAAAGCCCTGGGGACATGTGGATCCCACTTGATGGTAGTGTCCCTCTTCTATGGGACCATTACAGCTGTTTACATCCAGCCCAACAGTTCTTATGCCCATACTTATGGGAAATTCATCTCCCTCTTCTACACAGTAGTGACTCCAGCCCTCAATCCTCTCATCTACACACTGAGGAATAAAGATGTGAAAGGAGCACTGGGAAGACTTTTTCACAGAGCCAGAGACCTAGGCTTATAAAAAATGAAGCTGAGCGCATAGAAGTCGATTTTTGATGGCAAAATGAAGCTGAAGGTCATCTTGTACATTCTTTGACTAAAGAAACACTAACCTATAAGGAGCACACACAATCATCACAGTCTGCTACTCAGCCTCAGAATCATCCGTCCTCTCAACCTCTTTCCCAGGCTTCTTTTGAACCCTTTGAAGCCACTATTTCCGCACACCCTTTAATTGTCCATTATTCACATAATTTCTGTTTCTTGCCCTCCCTTCCTGCTTTTTTTCAATCTTCCTTCCCTTTTTCTACTGTTCATTCTATTTTTCCAATTGTTCTCTCCTGTATTACCCCTTGCCTCCCCTTCCCTCCTTTTTGTTGCTTCCTTCCTTTCCCCCTTTTTAGTCTTTCATTTCTTTCCATTTTTATGAGGTGCTTAACAACCA
Organism: Bison bison bison; assembly: GCF_000754665.1. Lineage (NCBI taxonomy): Eukaryota > Metazoa > Chordata > Mammalia > Artiodactyla > Bovidae > Bison > Bison bison. The sequence goes on along the minus strand of NW_011476003.1, from coordinate 9,510 downwards.
TTTTCCTGGCTGCTTCTACACTCTATCCCTTCCCAACAGTATTCTAACAATTCCTGGAAACAACTCTGTCTAAAAGTAATTTCCCGTTTATCACAATAAAGAGTTTTCATTTGCTGTGTGGTGTCCAGTGCAGAGAATAGACTCTAAATGTGTGGATTTTAACTCCACAACTTCCTTTCTGAGCTTGTGCAAGTTTTATTAAAGCTTTTTTGTATCATATTTACTTAGGGAATGTACATCTCTTACTTACTTATCATATTTACATATTTCATTAAACGAATGAAACATCATTATTATGTTTATTAAAAGATCCAAAAGGCAATGTAGTGTAAGTTTAAGAGGCTTTTCTTTGTTCATTTTGTAATGTAAGTGCTTGACTTAAGCTATGATTATGGAGGCATCCACTCCAAATGTTCTTAAAAAGAATCATTGCTAAGCACATGAATAGATTAAAGAGCCAGGCTTCCCCCAATCCCATACTCTTAGACTCTTTTGTTTCAGAGGTCTTGGTTGATTTTGGGTGACTGACAACTTGGGCCACTTGTTTTTCACTTCCTGCTCTTTTAATTCCCTCTCTTATGTTTTCACCAATGAAGAGGAAACCCAGAAACCCAAGGCCACCACCTTCAGCCTCATTGAAAGCAGAACCCTAGACCTGCTCTCTCTCTATCCAAGACCAGACTTGCCATGTATACTCTTGAACTTGTTAGTAATGAACCTTGTTCTTTTTTCAGGTTTCTCAGTGGTTATTGTTGAGGGCATCTTGCAATCATAAGAACCACTAAGGGCTAATCCAACCACAACACTGTTTAACCATACGCTGAGATCAGCACAAAACAATAAGTAAAGCATGTGCAAAAAATGATCAATAAATAGCAATTAACATCTTTTCAATCTTCTAATTTTCTGATCATAATATTCCCTCTGTTTTAGTCTATATATGGGTACTGTTTATGGTTATGTTCAATTTACATAGTCAATAACTAGTTTCTGTCAGGCGAGTGTATTCTCCTCGGTTTTTGTCTCATCACAACAAAGATTTGGAGTGATGGACATTAAAGCCCCCTTGGCGTGTCACAGCTCTCAGGTCTTGGACAGACCGTGTTATAGCTCTCAGGTCTCGAATGGACTGTGTTACAGCTCTTAGACAAATCAGTGTTATAGCTCAGTGTTACAGCTCTATTTTATTTAGAAGATAGCAGGAAAATCCATCTTCGAGGCGTGAGGGCACATTGATCCAAAGACTTGACAAGAAGAACGCCCCAGCACGGTGGAGAGAGAAACAGAGAGAGGCTTTTGGCTCCTCTTTTTAATGTGTTTTTTCCTACCCCCTGGGCCTGCCCTATGCAAATTGGGCTTAGCCAGGAGTGCTGTTTTACCGGAAGTCCTCACTCCCATCCTCGGACCTTCCTTTGACCTTCCATTGTTCTATTTTCGCGGGCTTTTCCCTTCCTTGTCTTTTAGCCACTGCCATTTTGGACTCCTTTTCCCTATTCTCAGTCAGTTCAGTTCAGTCGCTCAGTCGTGTACAACTCTTTTAGACCCCATGAATCACAGCACGCCAGGCCTCCCTGTCCATCACCATCTCTTGGAGTTCACTCAAACTCACATCCATCAAGTCGGTGATGCCATCCAGCCATCTCATCCTCTGTCG
>NW_011476003.1:3670-7406 GCF_000754665.1 Bison bison bison | reverse complement strand
GGACCAGATGCCATGATCTTCGTTTTGTGAATGTTGAGCTTTAAGCCAACGTTTTCACTCTCCTCTTTCACTTTCATCAAGAGGCTTTTTAGTTCCTCTTCACTTTCTGCCATACAGTTACTCATTTATATCTGGATGGAAAAATAATCACCTGAGGAGAGCTATTCTGAGAGACTGCTTCCCAGACCTGAAGTCCTCAGAAAGTCTGCCAAATAAAACAGAATTCTAAAGAAAGAGAGAGAGAGAGAGAAGGAAAGAAAATGAAAAATAATCACCTGAAAATGTGGCAAAAATAAGTTAGTCCATTTTTTTTTTGACTTCATAATATGGAAAAAACATGTTTATTTTCTCCACTCAAAAAGTGTGACACATTTGCTTTCAATGGTGACAACAGAGCCTAAGCTGTTATTTCCGAAAGGACAAGTATAGTAATGTGGTAGTAAAGAATATTTGAACTCAGATATCAGACTCTATGTCCTGTCTCCATCATTTATTTCCCAGCTGCATAACTCCAGGTAAATCACTAAGCATTTCTAACCCTCATTTTCTCCATTTCTAAAGTGAGGACAGCCTTAGAAAGAATATAGTAAGAATTTGGTCAATGTTAGTTGTCATTAATAAACTTTGTTGATCTTGGTGATAAGCATGGTGTCAGATTGAGTGGCCTTGATAGTAAATATATGTTTTCCCAGCATAAATTTTGTGGGTTGTCACAACTCACAATTCTCATTCTACTCACATTCTACTAGTTTCACTTATGAAAATCAAATGAGTTCTGCTTTTGACATCTCACCAAATATGTTGGTAAGTTGTTTCATTCAAACATACTTTTTATTTTTTCATAGACAAGCCAATAGCAATTAGTCTACTATGATCTAATAATTGTGACTCAATTATAGTATCTAAATCTTGCTTTGATTTTGGTGGTTTTCCATTGCCAGAGCCGAGGGGGAAATGTATTCCTCATGTAAACTCTGAACAAAGATATCCCTCTTCCTAGTCCACTTCACACTTGCTTATAGTTCACCTCCCAACCTCCAGACTGAATTCATCTACTGTAATAGTAACAGATGAAGTCTTTATTGGCAAGGTTCTCCTGAAAATCTGTACCAGCAGGATCCATTAATCACCCGTATAATCATCCATATTTTTTCTTTTAGTTTTTATAACTATAAGCTCTCTTTCTCCCTATTATCCTCACAGTTAACCTTTTTAATTTTCACAGTTACTTAATTTCTCACATTAAACCTAAATCAATAAGAAATTTATGCTAAAGAAAATGAACCTATGATCTCTACTATTTAAGAACTCTCCTTAAGATGAAAACATGTGCACTAAGAAGTGACAAACCAAGTCATAAATCAACATATAAGTTTATCTCTAATTTACTCAATCAGTAATAATTTATGCACCATTGTATGTTTATCACTGTGAAGAATTAGAATATCCTAGCATTATTGAAGAATAATATATAATATTCCTATAAAATATAAATTAATTGAAGATCATGATAGATGCAAAATAAAAGGGCAAGTATATCGAATATCTATGTGTTTAAGAAATTCATACTAAAGGATAGATCTATTATAATTGCTTCATAAATCATGAAATTTATTTTATAGGGGATTCCTGAGATTCCTTGGTAACTCAGATGTAAAGAATCTGCCCACAATGCAAAAGACCGGGGTTCAATCCCTGGGTTGGAAAGATCCCCTGGAGAAGGAAATGGCAACCCACTCCAGTATTCTTGCCTGGAAATACCATGGACAGGGGAGCCTGATGGGCTACAGTCCATGGTATCACAAAGAGTCAGACATGACTGAGCAACTATCACTTTCACTGTTTACTATGTAGTACTTTGAAGGAAGAGATAAAACTGAAAATATACATGGAATCAAGAAAGTTGCCTTCCAGGAAAGAATATCCTGAATCTGGTAAGGCTTAGAGGGCATCATCTTTGAAGGATGGAAATCACATCATTGACTTCCAATGATATATATCAAGAATAAAAATAATATGGCACCTTACATTTTATAATTGTATAAATCTTTGCTGAATAAAAAGTTAAGGTGCATTTTTCCAAGCTTAACATATATTTTCTATTATTTTATCCTCATAACCAGCTATCTAAGTAGATTTTTTGAAAAATGATTCTGATTAAACATAGTAAATTTAGCAAAAATATTTATTCCCATTCCTTTTTAAAAACCATAAAAATTGTATTAAATACAAAATTGTATGAATCTGTAAGAACAAATCAAACTGGAGCCCAACTATGAGCAGAGAAGAGATCTATAAACATTAGAGAGATAGGAAGTAGGTGCTTGTGTGCTCAGACACTTCAGTCATACCCAACTCTTTGAGACAACATGGACTGTAGCCCACCAGCCTCCTCTGTCTATGGGAATTCTCCAGATAACAATACTGGAGTGGGATGCCTGATTCTCCTCCAGGATTCGTCCTGACCCAGAGATCGAACATGAGTCTCTTTTTTAATCTTCTGCATTGGCGGGTGGGTTCTTTACCACTAGCGGTGGAAGACAGTAAGTGATTTATAGAGAAAAGTATGACATCTGACTGCTTTTGAAAGATTGAGAGGCAGAAATAAAACACAGCAGCCAACATTCAATGCCTCAGGAAATGCTATTTTCTCCAACTTCAAAGATATCGAGAAGTTCGCCACTTCTCTTGCTAAGACCCTGCTCTAAGTCTCCACCATCTCTCAGCTAGATTACTGTCTTAGTGTCTGTTTTTGTAATCACTTCCACACTTGCGGGGAATTCTAGGCACAACAGATATTCTGAAACTCAAGGTCAATCATTCATCTTCTTATTTCTCTTTTTAAAGCCCCAAATGTCTAAGCACAGGAAAAGCCCAAATTCTTACAGTGGCATCTCCTGACCTCATCTCCCAACTCCCTCCTGACTCACTCAGCTCAGCCTGTTGGCCTCCATGTTGTTATTAAAATACACCAGGTAAGGCCTTTGCCATTCTCTGGCTGGGAAACTTTATACCTGCTTGGCTCACTTCTTCCGCTCATTCAAGTGTTTAAATCTCACCTTCTCAAGGAGAGCTCTCCTGAGGGCTCCATTTAATTCTACCATCTGTCCATCTCATTCACTGGATGCTTCTCTTCCTACTCTATGGTTTCTTTCACCCAGAGCACTTTCCCTCTTCTGAAATACTCTACAGCATAATTTATTAGGCTTATTTGTTATTATGTTCCTCCTTCCCCTTAAATTTTAACTTCAAAGAGACAACAATCTTTGTTATTTGCCGAAGCATTCTAAGTGCATAGAGTAGTACCTAACACTGTTAAGCAATGAGTGACTATGTTTGAAAATGTTGAAATAATTTAGAAATATTCAAGAAACTGTCAGATAAAAAATCTAGAAGAGCTGAATGTACTTTCTTGTCATAACAGAAAATGGAGGTAGAGAGGATATGGAATACTAGCTACTGCTGTTTGTTTTCTTTTAACTATGTAGAAATATTTGACTTCATATTATTTACATATATCTTTGAGAAAGCATTGAATAAAAAGTCAAGTCTTATGAAAAATAAAGAGATGCATATAAAGGGAATTTGGTTAAGGTAAAATGTTGGTTTATTTAATTTCAAGCTTTGAAAGTGAGTGAAAGTGTTAGTCACTCAGTTGTGTCCAACTCTTTGCAACCTTATGGAGCCCACCAGGCTCCTCTGTCCACGGGATTCTCCAGGCAAGAATACTGGAGTG
>NW_011476003.1:0-1916 GCF_000754665.1 Bison bison bison | reverse complement strand
TCAACATTCAGAAAACGAAGATCATGGCATCTGGTCCCATCACGTCATGGCAAATAGATGGGGAAACAGTGGAAACAGTGGCAGACTATTTTTTGGGGCTCCAAAATCACTGCAGATGGTGACTGCAGCCATGAAATTAAAAGATACTTACTCCTTGGAAGAAATGTTATGACCAACCTAGATAGCATATTGAGAAGCAGAGACATTACTTTGCCAACAAAGGTCCATCTAGTCAAGGCTATGGTTTTTCCAGTGGTCATGCATGGATGTGGGAGTTGGACTGTGAAGAAAGCTGAGCACTAAAGAATTGATGCTTTTGGACTGTGGTGTTGGAGAAGACTCTTGAGAGTCCCTTGGACTGCAAGGAGATCCAACCAGTCCATTCTAAAGGAGATCAGCCCTGGGATTTCTTTGGAAGGAATGATGCTAAAGCTGAAGCTCCAGTACTTTGGCCACCTCATGCGAAGAGTTGACTCATTGGAAAAACTCTGATGCTGGGAGGGATTGGGGGCAGGAGGGGAAGTGGATGACAGAGGATGAGATGGCTGGATGGCATCACTACTCGATGGATGTGAGTTTGAGTGAACTCCGGGAGTTGGTGATGGACAGGGAGGCCTGGCGTGCTGCGATTCATGGGGTCGCAAAGAGTCGGACACGACTGAGCGACTGAACTGAACTGAAGTGAATATAAATTCCTTTCAAAAAATTAATTTCATATCATAATCTGAAGCCAAATAAGTCAGGAGTTGAATAACCAGAATTTTTATAATAAAGAAGTACAAAGTCTGGCTTTTGGAGTTTTTTGTCCAAAATTACAGATTTAATATTTATAAACAATCATAGCAGCTATATGTCCATTACTTTTCCTACTACATATGTATTGTGAAAGAAAAAAAGAAAGGCTAATACAGCAGAGACACTGGATAAAAACATGTTGAATTTTAATTTTGACATTCGAACTGGGGAGTCTAGATTAGTATTCCTCAGTAACTTGGAGGAAGAAAAACTAGATCAAATTTAGAAGCACTAGTTTTATTCTTGGTTGAGTCCCTTGGACTGCAAGGAGATCAAACCAGTCAATCCTAAAGGAAATTAGTCCTGAATATTCATTGAAAGGACTGATGCTGAAGCTGAATCTCCAATACTGTGGCCACCTGATGCAAAGAACTGACTCACTGGAAATGATCCAGATGTTGGGAAAGATCTAGGAGAAGGAGACGACAGCGGATGGGATAGTTGGATGGCATTACCGGCTTGATGGACATGAGTTTGAGCAAGCTCCAGGAATTGGTGATGGACAGGGAAGCCTGGTGTGCTGCAGCCCACGGGGTCACTAAGAGTTGGACATGAATGGGCGACTGAACAGATTATGATTCTACTGAACAGATTCTGATTCTACTTGGCTGTATATTTTGGGCAAGTTATTTTATTTTTCTGAGTTTTAGAATTATCATTAGCTAAACCTAAATTATCAAAATGTATATCTCTAATTTATACAGTGACTATGACTACCAAATAAATATATATATTATGTTTATTAAATAGCTTTTATAATAAATACAAATATAGAGTGAGAATGAGGAGCCACTATGGTGGTGAAACATGAAAAGAATCATAATTTAGAAAGATTACTTTTGCAACTATACCTAGTTGTCCTATTTTTCTCAGAATAGTAAGCATATGTAAAGTGTGGTTTTACCTATTTAGTATTGCATATTACTAATTTAGTTATTAATATATTGACATACATTAATATTTTAATGAAGTGAAGTGAAGTCACTCAGTCATGTCTGACTCTTTGCGACCCCACGGACTGTAGCCTACCAGGCTCCTCTGTCCATGGGATTTTCCAGGCAATAGTACTGGAGTGGATTGCCATTTTCTTCTCCAGGGGATCTTCCCAACCCAGGGATCTG
>NW_011476002.1:16471-18422 GCF_000754665.1 Bison bison bison | reverse complement strand
CCTATTGCTGAGGATCCTTCAGCTCTACCATTTCCCACGTCTTCTATTTAGTACCTATTCTTGTCTAGTCACGTGATGCCAGGCCAACACCTGTATGCCAGCTGTCATACCATACTAATGTACTTTTCAAGGCTCTGTGCTGCTGCTGCTGCTGCTAAGTCGCTTCAGTCGTGTCCAACTCTGTGTGACCCCATAGATGCTAGCCCACCAGGCTCCCCCATCTCTGGGATTCTCCAGGCAAGAACACTGGAGTGGGTTGCCATTTCCTTCTCCAATGCATGAAAATTAGAAGTGAAAGTGAAGTCTGTCAGTCATGTCCCACTCTTTGTGACCTCATGGACTGCAGCCTACTATAACATTAAAAATGGCCTTTTTTGTTTGTTTGTTTTTTATGTTTTTTTTGTGTGAAAAGTATTATAAACCTATTACAGTATAGTATTATATAGCTGATTGTGTTAGTTGGTTACGTAAGATAATTTGTTGGACTTACAAACAAATTGGACTTATGAATGCACTCTTGGAACAAAATTCATTAATGTGTAGGGGACTTACAGGAATAGAAATAACACTGAGGCTAGAAGCCCACTGGTATCTGGATAAATTATATCTTACATTGTGATTATTTTGGGTCTGTGGAGATAGAAAGCATTGTGTGCTTAATTTTGTAGATAATTCCTCAGGAGTTCATGTCAGAGTTAATCAAATACTGCTTTTGATGTATGATTTGACTTTGTTAAACCAACAACCTATTGTCAAGCAAGTAACATAGTTCAATATCATTTGAGCCAGGAAATACTAGGTAGCTGTTTCATTACAGGTAATTTGCATTATTCATCTAAGTGCTATATATGGACGATCTAACCAATACCCTCAGAGGCTTAACTTTTACCCCTTTGTTCACATCAAGAGCTTAAAATTATGAGTTCTGTAAAGAAGAGAGTTCATACAGTTGATAACTAACTGAAATAATGGGTCCCTTTTGGGAAGTGCCTAGCTTCATGCATCTCGTAGATAGCAGGCAAAAATTAGCTAAAATTGTAATTCCATTGAATATGTATATAAAGGTTGCCTAATTAGATCTACAGGGTGGTGCAGCATCTGGATTTGAAGCCCAGAAGTTGTAAAGAGATTTTACAGCAAGGAAACACCTGGGTTCCTCAGCCAGTGTCTGGGGGCAGCTCTGAGGCTCTAACTTCAGCCTAGAACATAATTGCTCCCTCCACAGGAGCGAGAACCACTAGGAATGCGAGCATACACTATTTCTCAATCTTGAGTGGTGTCTATCAGCTTTTCATGTGGAAAGCGTACTGTTTTACTGAACTGAGCTATTTTCCTACTTATGTCTATGAACCAGGACAGAAAAAAGATGGAAGTATACGATCTGAATGCATATATTTGCTACATATTTTAATTTTGCACTATTAAGAAAATTAAAAGCTACTTTTCTTCTAAGTCTCCTGTGTAATACAGATTTCCTAGATTGTGCTTGAGAGTTTGTCTATACAAAATGATCTACTTGCCCCAAAGAAATTTTGATATTTCACAAACTCTTCTATTAAATTGAGCATTCACCATCCATTGAAACTTACCTTGACCTTATAATACCTTGGTGAAGATGCCAGCATGTATACCCTTCACTTCAGTTCAATTCAGTTACTCAGTCATGTCCGACTGTTTGTGACCCCATAAATCCCAGCACACCAGGCCTCCCTTTCCATCACCATCTCCCGGAGTTCATTCAAACTCTTGTCCATTGAGTCGGTGATGCCATCCAGCCTCTGTCGTCCCCTTTTCCTCCTGCCCCCAATCCCTTCCAGCATCAGAGTCTTTTCCAATGAGTCAATTCTTCTCATGAGGTGACCAAAGCTGGAGTTTCAGCTTTAGCATCATTCCTTCCAAAGAACACCCAGGGTTGATCTCATTTAGAACGGACTGGTTGGATCTCCTCGCA
>NW_011476002.1:4397-14897 GCF_000754665.1 Bison bison bison | reverse complement strand
AACCCACCCCAGTGTTCTTGCCTGGAGAATCCCAGGGACGGGGGAGCCTGATGGGCTGCCGTCTATGGGGTCGCACAGAGTTGGACATGACTGAAGTGAGTTAGCAGCAGCAGCAGCATTTGTCAGAGGTTCTGTATATTTTCATGTCAAAATCAGCAATCTGAGAAGTTTGACATATGAAGTTAGGCTATGAGCTTCAATTTGGGTAGCTTATCTTCCAAATAGTTTGAGAACAGAACTATCTTCAATTTATGCTTCAGGTTTTAAAATAGATTATTATGATGTATTCAATAAAATTGATATTGTATTGCTTATGTTAGAGATAATTGCTTAATGTGGCTTTGTTTTAATTTATATTTTTGTTTATCATAAATTGATATCAAAAGAAAGTTCAATATGTGGAGATTTTTTCTGAAAGGTTTTATTCAGTAGGACTTAATACTGGGCAGAACATCATGCTAGGATGATGGGGACATGAATCACAGCAAAACTAAAATCCAGAGTGATGGTGGGTTATTTTATTTGAATCACAAAAAGTTTTCTCTTTATATAGCATGTTAAAATTTCTTAACCAAAGCATTCAAAGTTTTATCATGTCAATGATATGGGCAAGACTATCACAAAATTTAAGAAATGACTCAGTTCAGTTCAGTTCAGTTGCTCAGTCGTGTCCAACTCTTTGTGACCCCATGAATTGCAGCACGCCAGGCCTCCCTGTCCATCACCAACTCCCGGAGTTCACTCAAACTCATGTTCATTGTGTCGGTCATGCCATCCAGCCATCTCATCCTCTGTCGTCCCCTTTTCCTCCTTCCCCCAATCCCTCGCAGCATCAGAGTCTTTTCCAATAAGTCAACTCTTCGCATGAGGTGGTCAATTGAGTAAAATTAACAAACATACTAATTTGATAGAATGCATTACTACTTTCTTAAGAGAAACAAATGACCTTTTTCAGAGATCTCATAGATGGTCTATACTGTACACATGATATAAACAGGGAAAATTATTCATAAGAAAAAAGTTCAGTGAAATTAAAAGGTCTCATACTGACTGTGCTGCACTATGTGCTAAGTCACTTCAGTTGTGTCCAACTCTTTGAGATCCTATGCACCATCGCCCACCAGACTCCTCCTCCCATGAGATTCTCCAAGCAAGAATATGGGAGTGGGTTGCCATTTCCTTCTCCTGGGGATCTTCCCAACCCAGGGATGGAAGCAGAATATCTTATGTCTCCTGCATTGGCAGGCATGTTCTTTACCACTAGCACCACCTGGGAAGCCCAAGGTTGATTAGTACAGACTTATAAGAAAACATGATTAAAAAGATATATATCATACAATAACATATTTTTCTTTATGTATTTTGAACATATTTTACTTTGATAATTATTCTAAATTAAGCCTACATATGTATGTGTGTGTTTTAGTCACTCAGTCATGTCTGACTGTTGGCAACCCCATGGATACAGCCTGCCAGGCTCCTTTGACAATTGGATTCTCCAGGCAAGAATACTGAAGTAGGTAGCCATTCCTTTCTCCAGGGGATCTTTGCAACTCAGAAATTGAACCCAAGTCTCCTGCATTGAAGGAAGATTCTTTACCAGCTAAACCACCAGGAAAATCCCAAACCTACATATATGCACATAATTTATATCCATTCCAAAATGAAGCATACATACACACACACATATATATATACACACATATATAATGTATTAGTCATTCTCAACTGAGCAATTTATTGACCTAAATAACTATGATATATCTGACACTGAAGATGGCACTTTTGGCATATGAGTAAGCATAGTAGGGCATTTGCAGAACCTTTATTTTCTGATGTTGATGAGAAGAGTATAAAAAAATTTCTGAAATTTTTTTTTTTTGCAATCAAGAAATATTATGCAACAATTTCTATTGTTATAATTTCTATTATTATATAGTCAAATTTTTTCTACCTTCAGTATTGCATTATTTCATAGACATATACGTAATAAATGCTACAATAATTAGACAACATATAAAAATCTAAACCATTTGAGTTCAAGACTTGACCATCAAATTATAGTCAATTCATTTGCAAACACAAAATACTGAAAGTTTATATAAGTGAAGAGATAGAGTTCTGACTTCAGAGGATGTCCTTTAATGTTAAAGGGGAAATGACAATCGTATTCAAAACTTTTAATACCAGTCCAAAATTTATATAACAATTCAAAAACATCATATGAGAAATTGTTTTGACCATATGTATTGTAGAGATATAATAAATTAAGGACACAAGATAGTGTGGCTTTTGTGGAAGAACTTGACAATTACAATAGCAGTATTTATAAAGGTAGAGAGGAAGTTACTGAACATTACAGGCAAGCAATCAATACAAGTTGAAAATGACAAAATATATTTCAAGTGTGGGGCAAGCTACAGAAAGTATTTTTTTGTCAGCAATTTTCTAATAAGTATATTGATTCTTTGCTTAAGTTTATCTTTAAATAATTCTAAAGAAACTTATAAGAATCATGGTAGCCTACCTTTCTCCATACCAGGCACTCTTCTTATGTTTTATTTAGATATCAAGCCATTGATCTAGATGTCTACAGCCCTATCTTGCTTTATTCTCAAAAAGGACATATGAGGCACAGAGAGAGAAATTGATTTGCCCCAGGCTACCAGTTTACTAATTAATTACAGTAGATTATATTTTTAACCTGGGCTTCCCAGATGGCTCAGTGGTAAAGAATTTGCTTGCCAATGCACAGGATGTAGGAGACACAGGTTTGATCTCTGGGTGGGGAAGATACCCTGGAGAAGGGAATGGCAACCCAATCCAGTATTATTCCCCAGAGAATCCCATGGACAGAGGAGCCTGGAGCCTGGCAGGCTACAATCCCTGGAGTTGCAAAAAGTTGGAGATGACTGACTGACTGAACACACACACACGCACACACAGACGTGCTCGTGCGCATGCACATGCATTTTAAAACCAGATATCTGATTCCAATTACCTCATTCTGGATATTTCTATTTCCCCCTAAATTCACTTTGAAAACTTGCAGGTTTTTTAAAGACAAAAGAATATTTCCCTTACTATTGTCTTTGTCAAATTCATATGTTAGTATAACATATGAGTTTTGTAAGTTCACAAGTTTGTGTTTGCCTAGGTTCCTATAAAGGTAAATGATCTAATATATTGAATGTGCTTATCACAGTGCCAGATATGACGTATTACAAGTATTTGACAAATAAGAGTTAAACAAATAATGAAATAGTAGAAGTAGCAACAGGACGGGAGAATAATATTGAGATCATAAGATAATTTTGAACAGTCCTACTTACTGTGTGCTAAGCATTATTTTAAACTGAGGCACAAGGAGGTTGGATATTTCCCAACTTCACACAACTCTGAAGTCCAAACTCATACACACCTCTATTTAGTAAATTTGCATTTATTGTGATGTGAGCCAGCAATGTGCAGCCCGAGGAAGCCCCTGCTTCTAGGAATCAAGCCAAAGTGAGGTAAGCAGGCTCTATTCAAGCCACATCCATTTCTCCTTGTTTATTCAAGCTCACGGCTATACGAACTTTTGCAATTGACAGGTATGTTTATTTTAACAGGGAGTTTACATGTTAGACACAGTCAATATTTGATTATGTTGGATTTTCAAAAATAATTATACTTATTCCAAACACTGGCACAGAAAAGCAGCTTCTGAAATTGTATTTTTATTAATTTTGTCTTTAGATTCAGGCTTATTTATTGGGTTAGAATGGGCTTCCCATGTGGCACTAGTGTTAAAGAAACTGGCTGCCAATACAGGAGACATAAGAGACGTGGGTTTGATCCCTGGATCAGGAAGATCTCCTGGAGGAGGGCATGGCAACCTCAAGTATTCAGCCCCAAGATTACCAAAGTATTCTTGCCTGAAGAATACCACAGACAGAGGAGTCTGATAGGCTACAGTCCATAGGGTCTCAAAGAGTCAGACACAACTGAAGCAACCTTGCACACGCATACAATGGATTAGAATATCTCTGACTCGTAACTACTCAAAAAAATGTTTTGCATGTCATTGAAGGGGGTTAACAGAAAATTCCACAATGAAGCCTGCAAATTGTACTTTCACTCTTTCTAGTGTAGATAGACAGATGATAGACAGATGGATAGATAGATAGATATATTAGTGTATATTTGCAGAGTGTGCATATATTTCCAGCATATATGTGTATGCACATATCTTAATGTATATTTATTGAAAATTTGCACAGATTTTTATTGCATAGTGTTCCCACATATTCACAATTAATTTCTAATATTATTTTATTTTACATTAGTATAATACATTTATTACAGTTAATGAGTCAATGTTGACACATTATTATTGACTAAAGGCTATATTTCATTCAAAATGTGGTCCACTGGAGAAGGAAATGGCAAACTACTTCAGTATTTTTGCCTTGAGAACTCCAGGAACAGTATGAAAAGGCAAAAACATAGGACACTGAAAGATGAGAATACTAGGTAGGTAGGTGCCCAATATGCTACTGGAGATCAGTGGAAAATAACTCCAAATGAATGAAGAGATGGAGCCAAAGCAAAAACAACCCCCAGTTGTGGATGTGACAGATGATGGAAGCAAAGTCTGATGCTGTAAAGAGCAATATTTCAAAGGAACCTGGAATGTTAGGTCAATGAATCAAGGCAGATTGGAAGAGGTCAAACAGGAGATGGCAAGAGTCAGTCAGTCAGTACAGTCACTCAGTCGTATCCGACTCTTTATGAACCCATGGACTGGAACATACCAAGGCTCCCTGTCCATCACCAACTCCTGGAGTTTATCCAAACTCATGTCTGTTGAGTCGGCGATGCCATCCAACCATCTCATCCTCTCTCGTCCCCTTCTCCTCCAGCCTTCAGTCTTTCCCAGCATCAGGATCTTTTTCAATGAGTCAGTTCTTTGCATCAGGTGACCAAAGTATTGGAGTTTCAGCTTCAACATCAGTCCTTTCAATTAACACTCAGGACTGATCTCCTTTAGGATGGACTAGTTGGATTTCCTTGCAGTCCAACGGACTCTGAAGAGTCTTCTCCAACACCACAGTTCAAAAGCATCAATTCTTAGGTTGCTCAGCTTTTTTTATAGTCCAACTCTCACATCCATAGATGACTACTGGAAAAAACCATAGCCATGACTAGACAGACCTTTGTTGGAAAAGTAATGTCTCTGCTTTTTAATGTGCTGTCTAGGTTGGTTACAGTTTTTCTTCCAAGGAGTAAACATCTTTTAATTTCATGGTTGGAGTCACGATCTGCAGTTATTTTGGAGCCCAAAAGCATCAAGTCTGCCACTGTTTCCTCATCTATTTTCCATGAAGTGATTGGACTGGATGCCATGATCTTAGTTTTATGAATATTCAGCTTTAAGCCAACTTTTTCTCTCTCCTCTTTCATGTCGACATTTTAGGAATCCGCTAATGAAAATGGACTGGAATGGGTGAATTTAATTGAGATGACCATTATATCTACTACTGTGGGCCAGAAAACCTTACGAAATAGAGTAGGTATAGAGTCCAAAATACAGTACTTGGATGGAATATCAAAAATGACAGAATGATCTCTGTTTGTTTCCGAGGCAAACCATTCAATATCATGGTAATCCAAGTCTATGCCCAGCCAGTAATTCTGAAGGAGCTGAAGTTGAATGGTTCTATGAAGACCTGTAAGACCTGCTAGAACTAACACCCCCAAACAGTGTTCTTTTCATTATAGTGGACTGGAATGCAAAAGTGGGAAGTAAAGAAACACCTGGAGTAACAGGTAAATTTGGCCTTGGAGTACAGAGTGAAGCAGGGCAAAGGCTAATACAGTTTTGCCAAGAGAAGACACTGGTCATAACAAACACCCTCTTCCAACAACACAAGAGAAGACTCTACACATGGACATCACCAGATGGTCAACACCAAAATCAGATTGATTATATTCTTTGAAGCCAAAGATGGAGAAGTCCTATACAGTCAGCACAAACAAGACTGGGATCTGACTGTGGCTCAGATCATGAACTTCTTATTGCCAAAATCAGACTTAAATTGAAGAAAGTAGGGAAAACCACTTGACTAATCAGGTATGACCTAAATCAAATCCCTAATGATTTTACAGTAGAAATGAGAAATAGATTTATGGGACTAGACCTGATAGATAGAGTGACACAAGAACTATGGACAGAGTTTCATGACATTGTACAGGAGACAGGGAACAAGACCATCCCCAAGGAAAAGAAATGCAAGAAGGCAAAATACCTGTCTGAGGAGGCCTTACAAATAGCTATGAAAAGAAGAGAAGCAAAAAGCAAATGAGAAAATGAAAGATATATGCATTTCAATGCAGAGTTCCAAAGAATAGCAAGGAGATAAGAAAGCCTTCCTCAGTGATCAATGCAAAGAAAAAGAGGAAGACAATAGAATGGAACATTTCACGCACAGATTGGCTCAATAAAGGACATAAATGGATGGACCTAACAGAAGCAGAAGATGTTAAGTGGCAAGAGAGCAAGAGAGTTTCAGAAAAAAAACCATTTATTTCTGCTATACTGACTATGCCAGTGCCTTTGACTGTGTGGAAAACAACAAGTTGCTGAAAATTCTGAAAGAAATGGGCAGACCAGAACACCTGACCTGCCTCTTGAGAAACCTGTATGCAGGTCAAGAAGCAACAGTTAGAACTGGACATGGAACAACAGACTGGTTCCAAATAGGAAAAGGAGTACGCCAAACCACTAGACCATTCAGGTATGACCTAAATCAAATCCCTTATGATTATACAGTGGAAGTGAGAAATAGATTTAAGGGCCTAGATCTGATAGATAGAGTGCCTGATGAATTATGGAATGAGGTTCATGACATTGTACAGGAGACAGGGATCAAAACCATTCCCATAGAAAAGAAATGCAAAAAAGCAAAATGGCTGTCTGGGGAGGCCTTTCAAATAGCTGTGAAAAGAAGAGAAGCAAAAAGCAAAGGAGAAAAGGAAAGATTATAAAATGCAGAGTTCCAAAGAATAGCAAGAAGAGATAAGAAAGGCTTCTTCAGCGATCAATGCAAAGAAACAGAGGAAAACAACAGAATGGGAAAGACCAGGGATCTCTTCAAGAAAATCAGAGATACCAAAGGAACATGTAATGCAAAGATGAGCTCGATAAAGGACAGAATTGGTATGGACCTAACAGAAGCAGAATATATTAAGAAGAGATGGCAAGAATACACAGAGGAACTGTACAAAATAGATCTTCATGACCCAGATGATCACGATGGTGTGATCACTGACCTAGAGCCAGACATCCTGGAATGTGAAGTCAAGTGGGCCTTGGAAAGCATCACTACGAACAAAGCTAGTGGAGGTGATGGAATTTCAGTTGAGCTATTCCAAATCCTGAAAGATGATGCTGTGAAAGTGCTGCACTCAATATGCCAGCAAATTTGGAAAACTCAGCAGTGGCCACAGGACTGGAAAAGGTCAGTTTTCATTCCAATCCCAAAGAAAGGCAATGCCAAAGAATGCTCAAACTACCGCACAATTGCACTCATCTCACACGCTAGTAAAGTAATGCTCAAAATTCTCCAAGCCAGGCTTCAGCAATATGTGAACCATGATCTTCCTGATGTTCAAGCTGGTTTTAGAAAAGGCAGAGGAACCAGATATCAAATTGCCAACATCTGCTGGATCATAGAAAAAGCAAGAGAGTTCCAGAAAAACATCTATTGCTGCTTTATTGACTATGCCAAAGCCTTTGACTGTGTGGATCACAGTAAACTGTGGAAAATTCTGAAAGAGATGGGAATACCAGACCACCTGATCTGCCTCTTGAGAAATTTGTATGCAGGTCAGGAAGCAACAGTTAGAACTGGACATGGAACAACAGACTGGTTCCAAATAGGAAAAGGAGTTCGACAAGGCTGTATATTGTCACCCTGTTTATTTAATGTATATACAGAGTACATCATGAGAAACGCTGAACTGGAAGAAACACAAGCTGGAATCAAGATTGCCGGGAGAAATATCAATAACCACAGATATGCAGATGCCACCACCCTTATGGCAGAAAGTGAAGAGGAACTCAAAAGCCTCTTGGTGAAAGTGAAAGTGGAGAGTGAAAAAGTTGGCTTAAAGCTCAACATTCAGAAAACAAAGATCATGGCATCCAGTCCCATCACTTCATGGCAAATAGACTGAAGAACAATGGAAACTGTGGCGTACTTTCATGTTTTTACTCCAAAATCACTGCAGATAGTGATTGCAGCCATGAAATTAAAAGACGCTTACTCCTTGGAAGGAAAGTTATCCAACCTAGACAGCATATCAAAAAGCAGAGACATTACTTTGCCAATAAAAGTCCATCTAGTCAAGGCTATGGCTTCTTCCAATGGTCACATATGGATGTGAGAGTTGGCCTATAAAGAAAGCTCAATGCTGAAGAATTGATGCTTTTGAACTGTGGTGTTAGAAAGATGATTGAGAGTCCCTTGGACTGCAACGAGATCCAACCAGTCCTTCCTAAAGGAAATCAGTTCTGAATGTTCATTGGAAGGACTGATGTTGAAGCTGAAACTCCAATACTTTGGCCACCTGATGGAAATAGCTGATTCATTTGAAAAAGCCCTGATGCTGGGAAAGATTGAGGATGGGAAGAGAAAGGGATGACGGAGGATGAGATGGTTGGATGGCATCACCTACTCAATGGACATGAGGTTAAGTAAACTCTGGGAATTGGTGATGGACAGAGAGGCTTGGAGTCTCAAAGAGTCAGACATGACTGAGTGACTTAACTGACTGACTAACTGACACTTAATTAAAATTTACTTAGTTTTTATCTAATACTGATTTTGTATTCCAGGATCTAATACAAGATACCATGTTATAGCGAGTCTCTTGTCTGTGACAGTTTCTAAGGTTTACTCTCCTTTTTTATTTTATAAATTTATTGAGGGAAGGTTGATACACAGGTATATTTAATATATATAATTGAATTAGTTTATAGAAAAGTATACATCTGTGAAAGAATCAGCATAATCTGTTAAATCATATTTATCACCTCTAAAAATTTCCATTCATCATTTTTATTTTTACTATAATTATCATTACTCATGATGAAAACACACATAGGATACATATTATGCTGTATTTGTCCTTTTGTATCTGGCTTATTTCAGTTAGCAAAATGTCATCTTAGTTTATATTGTAACATATGGCAGGATTTTCCTTTTTATGACTGAATAATATTCCATTGAATGTATATAACATCTTTTCTTTATCCATTCATTTTTTGACAGACATTTAGGTTGTTTCCTTATTCTGCCTATTGTGAATAATGTTGCAGTGAATATGGGAGTACAGACACAACTTCAAATCTTGATTTCAATTCCTTTGTATACATATACAGATGTGGACTTATAAGAAATTTTTTGAAGAACCACTGTATGATTTTCCATATTGACTGTACCAATAAACATACATATCAGCAGTGTATAAGGGTTCCAGTTTCTTCATATCTTCATCAATACAATGCTAAATTTGTGTTTTGTTCTGATTTTGATACTAGCCACAAAGAGAGATGTGAGATAAATTCTGTGTGTTTTTTTTTAATTAATTCATTTTTATTGAAGCATAATTATTTTGATTTGCATTACCTTGAATATAGAATGCTCAAACTACTGCACATTTCACTCATCTCACATGCTAGTAAAGTAATGCTCAAAATTCTCCAAGCCAAGCTTCAGCAATACATGAACTGTGAACTCCCAGTTGTTCAAGCTGGTTTTAGAAAAGGCAGAGGAAACACAGATCAAATTGCCAACATCTGCTGGATTATGGAAAAAACAAGAGAGTTCCAGAAAAACATCTATTGCTGCTTTATTGACTCTGCCAAAGCCTTTGACTGTGTGGATCACAATCAACTGTGGAAAATTCTGAAAGAGATGGGAATACCAGACTACCTGACCGGCCTCTTGAGAAACCTATATGCAGGTCAGGAAGCAACAGTTAGAACTGGCCATGGAACAACAGACTGGTTCCAAATAGGAAAAGGAGTACGTCCAGGCTGTATGTTGTCACCCTGCTTATTTAACATCTATGCAGTTTACATCATGAGAAACACTGACCTGGAAGAAGCACAAGCTGGAATCAAGATTGCCGGGAGAAATATCAATAACCTCAGAGATGCAGATGACACCACCCTTATGGCAGAAAGTGAAGAGGAACTAAAAAGCCTCTTGATGAAAGTGAAAGAGGAGAGTGAAAAAGTTGGCTTAAAACTCAACATTCAGAAAAGGAAAATCATGGCATCTGGTCCCATCACTTCATGGGAAATTGATGGGGAAACAGTGGAAACAGTGTCAGACTTTATTTTTGGGGCACCAAAATCACTGCAGATGGTGAGTGCAGCCATGAAATTAAAAGACGCTTACTCCTTGGAAGGAGAGTTATGACCAACCTAGATAGCATATTAAAAAGGCT
>NW_011476002.1:0-2970 GCF_000754665.1 Bison bison bison | reverse complement strand
TTTTTTTTTTTTTTTTTTTTTTTTTTTTTTTTTTTTTTGTAATTACATATGAAACTTGGAAGTGGTTCTTCTATTTATCTAAAAAAATACCATTGACACTTTGATATGGAAGGAATTGAATCTGTAGATTTCTTTGAGTAGTGTGAACATTTTAAAAATATTAATTGTCATTAATAACTAATACTTAACTTTTAAATTTTAATTATTAATAATTATGAGCATGTGATGTCTTTCCATTTATTTGTGTATACTTTAATTTCTTTCATCAATATTTTATAGTTTTCAGTGTAAAAGACATTATATATTTGGTTGATTCCTAAATGTTTTATTGATTTTGATTCTATAGTAACTGGATTTGCTTCCTTAATTTTATTTGCTGATTGTTCATTGCCATTGTATGGAAAAGCAACTGGTTTTGTTAAATTGATTTGTACCTTATACTATATTGACTAGAAGAGGTGAGTGAGGCTATCTTTGTCTTGCTATAAACCTCAGAGAAAAGGCTTTGTTTTTCACCATTAAGTATAATGCTAACTGTAGGTTTTCATATACAGACATTTGAGTGTTGTAAATAAGTTCCTTCTATGCCTAATTTGTTGAGAGCTTTTATTGTGAAAGGGTGTTGAATTTTCATCAAATACTTCTTCTGTATCAACACAATCATGTGGCTTTTATCCTTCATTCTATTGTGTGGTGTATCACACTGATTAATTCAGGGATTTTGACCCATCCTGCACATCCTTGTGTCCTAGGGATAAATCCCAACTGGTCTATTATATGATCCTTTTAATGTCTTATTGAATTTAGTTTTCTAAAATCTGTTGTGGGGTTTTTCACTCAGGTATATCAAGGATATTGTATAGTAGTTCTCTTTTGTGATGTTATCATTAAGCTTTGGTTTCCAGGTGACACAGGCTTTATAAAATAAGTCTTGAAGTGTTCTTCTTCAACTATTTTTGGATAGAGTTTAAAAAGGGTTGGCCTCAATTCTTCCTTAAATGTTTGGTAAAATTCATGTGTTAAGTCATCTGGTCCTGGCCTTTTCATTGTTGGGAGATTTTGCTTAATGATTTGATCTCCTTTTTCATTCTTGATCTGTCCAAGCTTTCTATTTATTCTTGATTCAGTCTTGATAGACTGTATGTTTCTATAAATTTATCTGTTTTATTTCAATTGTCTAAGTTGCTGGTGTATAATTATTCATAATAGCCCTTATATATTAAAAAAAATTTTTTGTGGTATCAGTTTTAATGTATCTGCTTCACTTTTAATTTCATTAATTTGAGTCTCTTTTCCTTTGTTCTTAGTTAGTCTTGCTAAGGTTTGTTGATTTGCTCATCTTTTCAAAAACATAAATCAGTTTTTTGTTCTTATCTATTGTCTATAAAGCCTCCTTTGATTTATTTCTGCTCTAATTAAATAATTTCCTTTCTTCTGAATACTTTGGGCTTAGCTCAATCTTTTGATACTTTCTTGAGATTGTTCATTTAAGTTTTTTTTTTTTTTTTAATGTAGGTGTTTACAGCTGTAAACTTCCCTCTTAATATTGCTTCTGCTGTCCTATAAATGTTGGTATGTTGTGTCTTTATTTTTGTTTGTGTTGAGATTTTTTTTTTACATTTACTTTTGATTTCTTCTTTGATCCAATGGTTATTTAAGAGTGTGTTGATTAATTTCCATGTATTGCTGCTGCTGTTGTTGTTTTCTATTTGTAAGCATTTTTTTTTTCATTCTAGTGTGGTTGAAAAAGATTCTTTGAATGATTTTAATCTTAAATTTTCTACCAAGTTATTAGTAAATCATACTGAAGAAAGTATAAAGACATATACCATGACAAAGTGGGTTTTACTCCAGGTATGCATGACTGGCTCAACATATGAAAAACATTTGACAAAATACAACACCCTAGAAACTCACAGAAAATTCTAGTATGTCCTAGAAACTCACAGAAAACTGGAAATTCAAGGTTATTTGCTCAATTTGAACAAAGAAAACAAAACAAAATCTTTAAGTACAATATCATGCTTAAGAATATACAGTTATATTTGTATACATGGATTATATCAAAACATAGGTATGAAAACCTCAATGCAGTAGTATAGATACATAAAATAAATGATAATGTTAGACACTAGTAAAGACATAGGAGAAAAAAAAATTGCCTTTAATTTAAAAAAGTAATATAATACGTTTATGATTGAGAAGGCCTGACTTCACTAAAAATATATAAATAAGATGGGAGATGGGAGGAGTTGGTCACAATTATCACAATTATCATATTTAAAAAGAAACATGATAGGAGTGCAGTAACAATAAGCAAGGAGAAAGAAATGAAAGAAGTCACTAATTTTGGTATATTCACGACGTGTCAAGCACAGAAACAGGTATTATGATTACAATCCTCCATGCAAAGTTGGTTGGTGCAACTTCTGTTTTTTAGAGGAATCCAAATGACTTTCTGATCCTTTATCTCTTTCATTACTAAAAAAGTATTCACAAAAAGTTTGACTAAAATCACATCAATGTGCTTATCTCCATGAAACATACAATCATTGACTCTCATAAAAAAGTCACTGTCTCCCTGTTACCTCATCAATCATCAGTATTGTTTAGATCCCTGTGTATAATTTTATCTATATAGAGACCCTAGGAATTATCATTTGTCTAGAAAAAGTGGAAGGTCCCATGGATGGAGGAGCCTGGAAGGCTGCAGTCCATGGGATCGCTGAGGGTCGGACACGACTGAGCGACTTCACTTTCACTTTTCACTTTAATGCATTGGAGAAGGAAATGACAACCCACTCCAGTGTTCTTGCCTGGAGAATCCCATGGACGGGGGAGCCTGATGGGCTGCCGTCTGTGGGGTCGAACAGAGTCGGACACAACTGAAGTGACGTAGTAGTAGTAGTAGTAGTAGTAGTAGTAGAAAAAGTGGATTCACCTGGGGAGAAAAAGGCCTTAAAACTTTAC
>NW_011476001.1:44014-56130 GCF_000754665.1 Bison bison bison | reverse complement strand
TCACTTTGAAAACTAGGGCTTTTAGAGACCATAGTACATTTCCTAGACTATGTAGAATAAAATCAAAATAAAGATAGGACTGGGGGTAGCCCAATCTCTCCCTTCACACTAATGACTTCTGGATGAGGCAACCCTTTCACTCACATGTCTGCTTTATGATGGCAGTGTTTTAGAATACAGATATACAAGTTAAAAAATGTTTTTGTCGTTGTTTCAAGATAAGAGTAGTTAGGGACAAAACCCCCCATTTCCTTTCCAAATAGAACAGGGGTTTGCTATTTGCTTATTTTTGGCTCAATGCTACTTTTTCATGCTATGCTACTGAAACCTGCCAAAGTCCCTATTTCATGAGATATTAGGTTATGAGTTCAGTTATGATAGGCACTCAGCTGGCTTAGGCTTTCTCCCTCTGTCCTCTGACAGCAGTCATCTTGCTAAGTCTAAGCAGGCTAAGTTAAAAAAAATTACCACGGAGAAGGTCAAAGTGCATGAATCAGTTACTAATAGAGCAATCTAATGTTAAATAGTCATGGGAAAAACCTGTTAAAATTGTTAGAAGTGAACAGAAAATTCAAATCAGGACAAGACAGAATGGAAGTAACTATTATAACATTTGTCAGATAAATTGTCAATCTGTGAAGTTTTAATTCACACAGACAATACATTTCTATGGTTACTAGAAATGTATTGCTGTAAATGCATTTACTCACTTTTTTAACCAGTACCACAGCTCTTCCTCCCTAATGAAAATGAAAATGATTTTATAGATATTTTCATTGACCTCTACTTGGATAAGAAAGCACTCTAATTTGAACTCCTTAGCAGGAGTTAAATGTAACTGGAATTGTTGGATTATGATAAAATTTAAAGATGGAATTGATATACAGGAACATACAAAAACTGTCAATGGCCTTCGATAAATTCACCCAAATTAATTTCAAAAATTGGTTTTTTTTTTTTTTTTCTCTCTACAGTGAAGGCAGCATAGTGTCAGTATTGTTTGTGAAGTTTAGTATTTGCGAGGCAATTAAAACAATCAACTTTCTAAATGAAGTCATTTGCAGACCGGGACTAACTTCTCCACAAAACTACTTTGTGGAGAGATACAAGAGTCTAGCATCTCTTTTCTAGGGATAACATCAAATGATGCATGGATTTCATGCTCCAGAAAGGAAAAACAACAGTCAGGCCAGGCTGAAAGAAGAGGGAGAGCACAAGCCAGAAGTTTGCTCACAACCCCAGAAGCTGGGCTGTTTTAAACAAATACCTCTTTCCACGAGGCTTAATAGGTAGATCTTACATATTTTAGTTACCATGGAAATTCCCTGCATATTTTCAGAATCTCTAAAAGAAAAAAAACCTAAGTGAGACTCCTGAGACACAAATTTTTTGTTAAGGAAACAATCTAGTGGAATAAGACAAGGCAGATTTCATTGCTGTGTTAATCTCATGGTAAGTAAGGTTTATGACTAAGTCATTTGCAGATCTGATTTCTGAAAACACTGAGAAGAAACCCAGAATCACTGGGAGATAAATCTCAATGATAACATTAATTTACTTACACTGAAGGTAACTCTCTAAACAGTCACAGTCCAATTTTACAAGTGTGCAATAGGCAAAGAAGGAAAAGGACAAACGTTGCAAACAAATTCTTGTCCTTTGGTGGTGCAGGCTCTCAGAATTCACTCTTGTCCAAAGCCTTCTGTTTCTTCAATAACAAATAACAGCTTTTCCTTCAGTTGCTCATAGCTCTTGTAGGGTGGCAGGTCCAGGCGGTTAAAACAGGTATGACGTCTAGGCAACCAATTTTCTTTCCCGACTTTTTCAATGCAGAACTTCTGTGGCCCATTGCTCCCCATGAGGTCAGCAAATCCTCCAACTGACAGTCGGCAGGTCCCAGTAACAAACTGCAAAAGTCGCATTCTCTTCTCATTATCGATTTCTTTAACAAACTGCCAAAACCACATGATTTGTTTACTTGTCCTGGTATAGTGATGGTAGATGGCATGTCTTTGCCAATCATTCAAATCAATCTCTTGTATCCCACATAAAAGAACCTCTAATTCCTTTGCATCGAAGTACTGTAGATACTGCTGGGGAAGAATTTCATTAAAGCCCTCAAAGAAAGCTTGCGTCTGTTCTTCAACACCACGAGACAATCTCCATTCAGCTACTATTCTGATATATTCTTCTTTATTTTCTTCTGTTACAAGAATATTGCCACCATTGGGTTTCAAATCATGACTCTTGATTTCACCTAAGATTCTTTATCAATGGAGAAATACATTTCCAAATCACACTCCTCAATATTGTTTTCTTTTAACCCAGATGAGAGAATTGTAAAATTCTGGATCAATCGATTCTAAATCCTTCAGTCCAACCGGTTTATTCAAGATACGCTTATAGAATGGCAAAGAAAAACCTGTGTCTATGAATTTCCCATGGAACAGAGCCATAGCAATAAACCTGCAAATAAAACGAAAATATTTCAGGTGATCTGGATTGATGTAAGAAGCGGGGTTTATCTGCAAGCAGTAGTTATCCTTCCCTGCATATTCAAACAGGCAATACATTGGGTTCAACACCTCATGTGACAAAAGAAAGAACCATTCTCTTGCTACACCTCCATAATCTAAACCTTCTTCTCCTGGAAAAATCACCCACAAACGTCTTCGCAGATCTTGAGGACTGAAGCTCATTATCTGCTGAAAGGAATCCTCAAACAACGTTTTTCTTGTCACTGTAATCTTTATGTGCTGTGGCATGGCCAGTTGCTGACACCAGAAACGGAAATATTGAACCTTTGCCTTGAAGTCCCGTACATAGGCTATCTGGGGTCCATTGTCTAAGGCAGATTTTCCGGTGCGGGGATCTATATAGGTGGTTGTTCTTCTATTGTGGTCCACAAAATATGGAATTCCGTCTACCGTGAATCTCATTTCCCAGCCTTCAGGTAAGGGCTTTTCATTTAATTGACCTTGATTTCTGGGGTCTTCCCATTGTGTAATACGAGTGTTGTGGTTGACAAAATATACTCTACCATTGCTGTCCGTTCTCTTCTCCCATCCAGGCGGCAGGGGACCCAAGGGATCAAATTCTTTATTTTGTGATGTAGCAAACAAATCTTGATTCCCATAAATGAACCTCTGGTTAAACTGCTGCATAGCTCCATGAAGTTGACTACGCTGGAGCTGCCATTGTTCATAGTTCTGGACTGATTCCAGGGTTGGCCTCTGCCACGTTGTTGTTCTTGTGAATGGTCAACATAATAAATACGTCCCATGTTGTCAACCCGCCACTCCCAGCCAGGAGGTAGAGGTTCTGGTCTATCCCACATTGTTCTTTTTTCAATATGATCTACATAGTAAACTCGCCCATGCTGGTCCACTCTCTGCTCCCAACAAGGTGGGAGGGGAGCTTGAGGTACAGGATTTAATGGTCTAGGGCCTGCACCTCCAGATATAGTAAGAGGAATTATTAATCCAGATGTTGCTCCTTCAGATGTACTTGAATTTGTATTTGTTGGTGGCAGAGAGCCTGTACTAAAGCCATCACTTTCAGAAGTGGTAGATGGTGAGCCATTGACAGATGCTGGTCTACGTGGGGTAGGTGGAGGTGGTTGTGAAGGTCTTAGAGGCCTAGAAGGTTTAAAACCGCCATTTGAGAGTGATGGAGAATTATTCCCATTGATCCTCCTGTTTTCACCAGATCCTGCATCCTCAGGGTCATCTGATCCACTTGCGTTTGCTCTCGTTTCATCCTTGGGCCTGGAGCCATCATCATTCTGTGAAGCACTTTCTGAACATGCAGTTTCACCATTGGCAACAACTTCAGACTCTAATTGCAGCCCATCAAGACAGACTGACAAATCTCCTATTGTTTCTGCTGGTTCTTTGTCACCTACAAGCTGTAAAGTCACAACTACTTCCTCAAGTTTCATATTGTTTGACTTTAATGTTTCATAGATATCCAATCCAGCAGTTCCCAACAAAACATCAGATTTCAGTGTCTGGTGACTCCACACATGAAAATGTAATTTACTCATAGGGGTGACAATAACTGTAAGAGGCTGCTTCCATTTGGGACTGTTCGTATTGTTGCATTTTTCTGTCTTCTTTGACTGTCCATCTACTGTGACTTCCACATAAGGACTTGGCCCAAACCAATTCTTTTTATTTTCTTTAAGTTTTGCTGAAATGACAGTGATCTGAAGTTGTGATTTCATGGTCAAACTACCCATTGAACCAAGCTGTGATCCACTGTCGGACATATCACCAACAGGAAGGCAAACCTGAAGTTTTCACCGTTTGAAGTCACTTCTTTGGATTAAGGCGCTGTCTCCAGAAGGCCACGGTTAAATGCATGTTACCAGGACTCGGGGCGGCGGCTACTCTTCAGACCCTCGACTAAGATGGCCCCATTGTATATTCTTGCCTCCTTTGTCAAAGATAAGGTGTCCATATGTGCATGGATTTATCTCTAGGCTTTCTATTTTGTTCCATTGATCAATATTTCTGTCTTTGTGCCAGTACCATACTGTCTTGATAACTGTGGCTTTGTAATAGAGCCTGAAGTCAGGTAGGTTGATTCCTCCAGTTCCATTTTTCTTTCTCAAGATTGCTTTAGCTATTCAAGGTTTTTTGTATTTCCATACAAATTGTGAACTTATTTGTTCTAGCTCTGTGAAGAATACCGTTGGTAGCTTGATAGGGATTGCATTGAATCTATAAATTGCTTTGGGTAGTATACTCATTTTCACCATATTGATTCTTCCAATCCATGAACATGGTATATTTCTCCATCTATTAGTGTCCTCTTTGATTTCTTTCACCAGTGTTTTATAGTTTTCTATATATAGGTCTTTAGTTTCTTTAGGTAGATATATTCCTAAGTATTTTATTCTTTCCGTTGCAATGGTGAATGGAATTGTTTCCTTAATTTCCTTATGTTTTCTCATTATTAGTGTATAGGAATGCAAGGGATTTCTATGTGTTGATTTTATATCCTGCAACTTTACTATAATCACTGATTAGTTCTAGTAATTTTCTGGTGGAGTCTTTAGGGTTTTCTATGTAGAGGATCATGTCATCTGCAAATAGTGAGAGTTAGTTTGAGCATTCTTTGGCATTGCCTTTCTTTGGGATTGGAATGAAAACTGACCTTTTCCAGTCCTGTGGCCACTGCTGAGTTTTCCAAATTTGCTGGCATATTGAGTGCAGCACTTTCACAGCATCATCTTTCAGGATTTGAAAGAGCACAACTGGAATTCCATCACCTCCACTAGCTTTGTTCTTAGTGATGCTTTCTAAGCCCCACTTGACTTCACATTCCAGGATACTAAATATCTTTAAAAAAAAATAACTAAGTCAATATGGCGTCTTTAAAATATGCTTTATTTTAAAATAAACACACGTAATACTTACTTTTACTTGTTGATGTTTTTGTCTGTATTTAGATATGTTTATAAAGTAGGCTTATTCTTGTTATAATTCATCAGGGTCACAGAGTAACCTTGTTTCATTTTGATGTTCTGTGATATTGTCAATTGAAATGATGGGAACGGATGCCATGATCTTCGTTTTCTGAATGTTGAGCTTTAAGCCAACTTTTTCACTCTCCACTTTATTATGAATTCAATCACATAATACTTCCCACTCCTGACAACATCCTATCCAGGCCAAAGCCACAGTTTCTTAAGATATACTAAAATTATGTGTCACATGCTCAAACATCTAAGGCCTTCTAGGTACCTCTAGTACCCTTTTACTGAGATTCCACATGGATGCACATCCTGTGTGTTTACCATTACAGAGAAGATTTACAGACCCAACTTTTTCAACCTCAGGTGTCTATGTTCCTACAGGTATTCTTCTGGAGGCAACTGACTGTGTAAGTGCACACATAAACAAATGCATAAACAAATTACCATTAGGAACTAAAGAGAGAGTTGAATGTATAAAAGCATATCTTAGAGACTGAAAAAATATCCTAGGAAATTCATATTATATACTTTAGCTTGTAATTAATAGAGCTATTTAAAAAATAAAATAAAGTGATTACTTTGAAAAGTTTACTGTTCCATAGCCTAACAAAAGTCGATTCTTTCTCCCACTACCTAGATGGATAGGCAGAAATCTTAATTTGTGATGATATATCAATTAAAATAATTGACAATATCATAAAAATAACTCTGGTGTTTTACATTTCATGTATTTTAATCCAATGTCAACTATTGACATTGAGAAGTTTTCTATATTACAAAAGTTATCCATCATTTTTCTTATGGTCATTGAAATGTATATCAATGTGAAGCTATTTCAGAATTGTCTTATAATGAAATAAAGTGACTACAATTGACCAGTTTAAATCTTACATCCCATTCCAGTTATTAAACTTTAGGAACATTTGTAAAAACTTTTATGTACATGAGATGATCATAAGATAGACAGTTTATGAGTTATCTTAGAGGACATCTTGAAATCATTTTTATCTCTGGAGATATAATCATGCAAGTATATTTACATTCAATTAATTCTGCTTCTGTGACAACAAGAAAAGCATTCTAGTTACAATACACCTGATTTTGCATCTAGAGGAACCTAGTGTACCCAAAATAATTCCAAAGATAAAAGCGAAGCTGGAGACCTGGGTTCAATCCCTGGGTTGGGAATATCCCCTGGAGGAGGGCATGGCAACCCACTCCAGTATTCTTGCCTGGAGAATCCCCATGGACAGAGAAAGCTGGTGGGCTACAGCCCATGGGGTCACAAAAAGTCTGACATGACTAAGCGATTAAGCACTGCACATGGAAAATGTGGATAGTAAATGTTATAAAATTTAACAATAATTTAACTAAAATAATCTAAACTTACAATTGATTTATAGGAAATAAATTGAAGTTAATTAAGCAGATCTACTAAGGACACATACTGTGGCACTCATTTTGCATAGAATGACCCCCAAACAATGCTGAAATGACAAAGGTGTGTTTTGAAGAAGTATAAATATTTTAAGATGTGTCACATCTGGACATTGCATTTCCAAGTCAAAATTTGTTTATTCCTTTTTTGACTTGACATTTGAACTTTGAATATCAGACCACCTTACCTGCCTCCTGAGAAATCTGTACATCAGTCAAGAATCACCAGTCAGACCCAGACATGGAATAGGAAAGCTGAGGGCCAAAGAATGAATGCTTTTGAACTGTGCTGGAGAAGACTCTTGAGAGTCCTTTGGACTGCAAGATCACACCAGTCAGTCCTGAAGGAAATCAGTCTGAATATTCATTGGAAGGACTGATGCTGAAGCTAAAATTCCAATACTATGGCCACCTGATGTGAATAACTGACTCATTGCAAAAGACGCTGATACTGGGAAAGATTGAAGTCAGGAGGAGAAGGGGATGACTGAGTATGAGATATTGGATGGCATCACCAACTTGATGAACATGAATTTGAGCAAGCACTGAGAGTTGGTGATGGACAGGTAGGCTTGACCTGCTATAGTCTGTGGGGTCACAAAGAGTCGGACCTGACTGAGTGACTGAACTGACTGATTTGTAAATTTTAAGTGAATGTGATACTTTCTTGTCAGGAAATTGTTCTTCATCTTGGTACCATTATTTTAATTAATTGATGTAAAGTGAAATAACATCTGCATGTATTCCAAAGACATTAAGTGCTCCAAGTAATTTTGTGAAGAAACAGTAAATATATTACTCACTGATAGCCATTGTCAAGGTCAATGCAGGTGCAGTTGTTCTCACAGGGATTCATTTTGCAGTCATTGGAGTCTTGTTCACAAAAACTTCCTTTCCAACCAGAAAGGCATACACACTTATAGTTCTAAGGGAATGTAAAAACTATACAACCATTAGGTATTCCTTATTGTTCCTGGTTATTTTGACCTCTTATGAATTTATGAGTTTTTCAATTTTTATAGAATGTCAATACTTGCCAATTTCTCTTTATCATAGTTTAAAAACTACATGAACAGTATTCTCTGGTATCTAATTAAATAAAAATTAGTATTTCTGTATTAAGCTCACAATGAGAACTAACAGTCTTATTAAACGTTAATACAAAATACTTTGTTATGAATATAAATGCTGCAGCTGTGTCCAACTCTGTGACCCCATAGATGGCAGCCCACCAGGCTTCTCTGTCCCTGGGATTCTCCAGGCAAGAAAACTGGAGTGGGTTGCCATTTCCTTCTCCAATGCATGAAAGTGAAAAGTGAAAGTGAAATCACTCAGTCGTGTCTGACTCTGCGACCCAATGGACTGTAGCCTACCAGGCTCTTCCATCCATGGGATTTTCCTGGCAAGAGTATTGAAGTGAGTTGCCATTTCCTTCACCAAATATGAATGCTAGTGATTGGATAAAGCTAGATAACTAAATATTGTACTTGACTACTAGCTCATGAATTTAAAAATAACTACAACAAAATAATCCTTTTGATAGACTGTGGTATTGCAAATAGTAAACTTATATAAATGTGGTATTATTGCTTGGTTGAAACTGTGAAATCTTACATATTATTTTTCTAAAGAATAAAATTGGCCTATAACAATACTCAAAATACTAAAATTAAAATTGCTTTTTCCCAATTAGGCAAATACACAAACAAACAAAAAATGACCTCAAATTATGGTGGGAATAAACTATACATTAAAGCTAATTCTCAAGATTAGGGCTTTTGTCAAGACGTTAGAATATGGGCTCTCAAATTTAGAGATTTTGCATTTACAATTAGGAAAAATGCTAAAATCAGTGTTAGGTGTTATTTTTGTCTACTTTCAGTATAGTAACCACTGGCCATGTGTCATTGAAATGTGCCTAGTCTCAATTGAGGTGGGATATAAGTATAAAATACACATTGGATTTTGAATATTTAGTTAAAAAAGAATAAAATTACTTCATTACTAATTTTACTATATGATGCAATGCTAATAATTTGGATATAAAGAGTTAAAACAGAATTATATTAATAAAATTAATTTCACCTGTTTCTTTGAACTGTTTTTTAAAATGTGAACTTCACATTTAAAAATTTTAGAAAATGTGTTTCACACACATGGATTTTCAGTCATTTCTATTGGGCAGAGCTGTGTCAGATGATGACAGCCCAACTTCTCCAATTGGGAATGGGATTGAGTCTATCTGGTTCTGTGAAGACATAAGAGGAGTTAGAGCTCCCTGAGATTGGAAACCAAGTTCTGGTTTAGTATGTTCTTGCATCTTGAGAAGGCCTAACACTCAGTGAATGTTTAATACCTGTTGATTGAACAATGGAAAATAATAAATATGATAGGAAAAGTAACATAATATGAAGTTAATATTCAAAACAGACTTCAAAAAGATTCTATATCTTTGCTCTATAGAGGTAGACAGGAAGTTTGTTTCCAAACATTACAATCAAATAAGTTTATTAACCAGAAAAACACATACATTCATGCTCTATGTAGGTGCATTTAGGTTACCGTTGTCCTTGTCTGAGTAGTTTCCACTGAAAACTACTTTAGTTTTCAGCTTCTTGTGAAAAGCAGAGAAATGAGAGTGGTCACTCTGCTGATGCCAGGCCTTGCTCCTGAACAAGGGTTCATTCTCCACTCAGAGCTCTCACTAACAGTACTGAAATTTTCCTGGATTTTAGCAACAATTTTTTTCATGCAGTCTGCTTCTCACTCTGTTAACTTTCTCAATGAGTTTTGTAATACTTGGAAAGTTTTCATTGATTGTGTTCCCCCCCCCTTTTATTTATTTATTTTTTTGTAAGCATTACAAAGAGCACGTACATGAAAATTGAAGATAATAATTATATTTTGTAAATGCTATTTGAGATGGAGGCAATTCAGTAGGCAAGACAAGCAACCACTTAGAAACTGGGGAACCACAACCCAACCTAGTGATAGACACAAGGGCAGAGCAGGATATGTGATGTATACATGTCACCCATGAACCAAGTGAGGTGCCCTTTAGTTATGATTTGATCATTCACTTTCTAAGACGTGTCAATTGTTTCCATAAATACAAATGCATGAGTTTACTGCTAGTTTTTATTTTGACTTCTCAGTAATAATGTGACACAAATTAGATGAATGAGTCAAAAAACCAGTCAAGCTTCTTTCTCATTGCTGCTGCTGCTGCTAAGTCGCTTCAGTCATGTCCGACTCTGTGCGACCCCATAGACGGCAGCCCACCAGGCCCACCGTCCCTGGGATTCTCTAGGCAAGAACACTGGAGTGGGTTGCCATTTCCTCCTCCAGTGCATGAAAGTGAAAAGTGAAAGTGACGTCTCTCAGTCTTTCCCATTAAAGCCATATATTTCTTAGAAGCAAACATTCATTGGTATTTTTGATGATTTAACTCAGAAACTGGGCTTCCCTGGTAATCTTGCTGGTAAAGAATCCACCTGCAATTCAGGAGACTCCAATTCAATTCCTGTATTGGGAAGATCCAGTGGAGAAGGGTTAGGCTACCCACTACAGTATTCTTGAGCTTCTGTGGTGACCCAGACGGTAAAGAATCCACCTGCAGTGTGGGAGACATGGGTTCGGTCTCTGGGTTGGGAAGATTCTCTGGAGAAACAAACAGGTTACACACTCCAGTATTCTGGCCTGGAGAATTCCATGGACAGAGGAGCCTGGTGGGGTACATGGGGTCACAGAGAGTCAGATACGACTCAACAACTTTCACTAATACAGAATAGTATATTATCACCCATTTAGTGCTCTAATTATTACTATTATCAGATACCAAAGCAGTGACTTCCACATAAGATGATATCTGTATTAAATAGAAATATAAAGGATAAAGGAAATAGACATTTTCTAATAGTAAACATGGAAAAATATAAATGTTAAAGAAAGTAAAAATAAATATTAACTAGAATTAAGCACATTTGAGTGTTTCTATGCACCTGTTGCTTACTTGATTCAGAAGCATTATTCTGAACTTCAAAATTCTTAGTGTACAGCACTTTCTGAATCAATATTGTAGTTAATTAAACCCAGTAACTTAAAATAATAGTCAAAACTGACAAGCTTTTTAAAAATCATATTGCCTTGACATTCAATAATCAAATAATAATATCTCGAGTTACTTTTGCTTAAGAGTAAAATGTATTTTAAAAAGTAGTTACTAGAGAAGAAAGTTTTGCATAACTTGTGAATTTAGCACAATATCAGTTTTACCTTTTAATGCAAAGTAGACATCCTTCTTCAGGTCAAATTCAGATAAAACCATTTTCATAGTTTGAAAATACATAGTAAGTCAGACATAGGAAAGATAGAAGATAATAAAAGATAACACAAATCCAGGTCAGTGAATTACACAGACAGTGATACAAAAGGCAAATTGATCTGGTTTGATAGGTATAATAATTACCTATCTATATATAGATACCTTTATGTAGAAATCTCTATATAGATCTACTATATAACACAC
The DNA here is from genome assembly GCF_000754665.1 of Bison bison bison. NCBI lineage: Eukaryota > Metazoa > Chordata > Mammalia > Artiodactyla > Bovidae > Bison > Bison bison. Next base: position 44,683 of record NW_011476001.1, on the reverse strand, counting down.
CCTATATAATTTTCTGCATGGAACTATGTAGCAGTAACTTAGTTTTTCATATCACAAGCTAGATATTTTAAATCTCAGTGATCAGTGACAAATGTGCAAAGGTAAGAAGAAGTGAAGTTGCTCAGTTATGTGCAACTCTTTGTGATCCCATGGACTGTAACCTCCCAGGCTCCTCCATCCATAGAGTTTTCCAGACAAGAGTACTAGAGTGGGTTGCCATTTCCTTCTCCAGCAGATCTTCCTGACCCAGGGATCGAACCCAAGTCTCCTGCATTGCAGGCATACGCTTTACCCTGTGAGCCACCAGGAAACCCACAGGTAAGGTTAGAATGGTTCCAAATAGGAAAAGGAACAACAGACTGTTTCCAAATAGGAAAAGGAGTACATCAAGGCTGTATATTGTCACCCTGCTTATTTAACTTCTATGCAAAGTACATCATGAGAAATGCTGGGCTGGAAGAAGTACAAGCTGGAATCAAGATTGCCGGGAGAAATATCAATAACCTCAGATATGCAGATGACATCACCCTTATGGCAGAAAGTGAAGAGGAAATAAAAAGCCTCTTGATGAAGGTGAAAGAGGAAAGTGAAAAAGTTGGCTTAAAGCTCAACATTCAGAAAACGAAGATCATGGCATCTGGTCCCATCACTTCATGGGAAATAGATAGG
>NW_011476001.1:39799-43914 GCF_000754665.1 Bison bison bison | reverse complement strand
AGGTGAAAGAGGAAAGTGAAAAAGTTGGCTTAAAGCTCAACATTCAGAAAACGAAGATCATGGCATCTGGTCCCATCACTTCATGGGAAATAGATAGGGAAACAGTGGAAACAGTGTGAGACTTTATTTTTTGGGGCTCCAAAATCACTGCAGATGGTGACTGCAGCCATGAAATTAAAAGACGCTTACTCCTTGGAAGAAAAGTTATGACCAACCTAGATAGCATATTGAAAAGCAGAGATATTACTTTGCCAATAAATGTCCATCTAGTCAAGGCTATAATTTTTCCAGTAGTCATGTATGGATGTGAGAGTTGGACTGTGAAGAAGGCTGAGCGCTGAAGAACTGATGCTTTCGAACTGTGGTGTTGGAGAAGACTCTTGAGAGTCCCTTGGACTGCAAGGAGATCCAACCAGTCCATTCTGAAGGAGATCAGCCCTGGGATTTCTTTGGAAGGAATGATGCTAAAGCTGAAACTCCAGTACTTTGGCCACCTAATGCAAAGAGTTGACTCATTGGAAAAGACTCTGATGCTGGGAGGGAATGGGGGCAGGAGGAGAAGGGGACGACAGAGGATGAGATGGCTGGATGACATCACTGACTTCATCGACGTGAGTCTGGGTGAACTCCAGTAGTTGGTGATGGACAGGAAGGCCTGGCGTGCTGCGATTCATGGGGTCGCAAAGAGTTGGACACGACTGAGCATCTGAACTGAATTGACTGAAGGTTAGAGTAATTTTAAATTTTGAAGTGTGAGAGAAGACATGTGAACACCAGCTTTGTGATTTCTTAAATATCTAGATATGTCTCAGGTATTGAACTTCTATTGCTGTGTAGCAAAATGCTTTACATTTAGCAGCTTTAAATGAAAATTTGCTATTTCACAGTTTTTGCAAGTTGATGTCCAGATATAGGTTGGTTGAGTCCTTTACTTAAGGTCTCACTGGGCTAAAAACAAGGTATTGACTGGGATTATGATCTCATCTGAGGCTTGAGGTCCTTTTCCAAACATTGGTTGTCAGCAAAATTCATTGCAATTTGGCCCTAGGGCTTGAGTCTGGTCATTTGCTAGACAAGGACAGCTCTCACATCCAAAGACTATCATATCCTTTATACATAGCATCATCTCCTTAAAGCACAGTAGGGTGGTTCAATCTGCACAGTAGGGTGGTTCAATCCTTCAAGGCCATTAGGGGAGTACCTGCTGTTGTATCTTGTCTCCCCTAAAGATCCAGCTAATTAAGCAGAGCCTATCCAGGATAATCTTATATTTTATAAATCAAAGTCAACTGATTAGAGACCTTAGTTACATCTGCACAATGTGTTTTTCAATATAAAGTAACATAAATGGGAGTATTATGCCATTATATTCACAGCAGAGTTAGGTTTTACAGGCCATGTGCAATAGGACATGGAAATCTTGGGTCGTTCTATCATTCTGACTACTAAATTTGATAATCTACATGATTTACCAAAGCAAACTATTTAAGTTATCTAAGCTTCAGGTGCCTTCATACCTAACGTGCCTGTACTATATACCTCATAAGCTAATTTTGAACACTGCATGGAATAATGACTATAACATACATGATCTAGTTACAAATAATCACCAATAAGCAATAACGACCATTTGCTCCAGCCATGTCAGACTAGATCTGACAAGGTCAAGGGGTAACTTACAACAACTACTACAACTGGAACAAAATTATCCATTTCTACAACATTTCTTTGTATAAACATTTTTTTTTAATTATTTCATTTCATTAAGCTTCATTATTTTATCTCATTCTTTAAAAATATTTTGGTGACTTTTCACTATTTTTGCATTATTACTTTGTATGAACCTGCCAAAAGATAATGATTATCAGACTAGGAAAACAAAGAATACAGAAAATTCAGCAATCTGTCAATTACAAAACACAAACTTAGAGGATGTGGGCAAATTTCAGATAATATAAATTAGGAATGTTGATCAGGAAGTAGTAGAAAATCTCTGTAGATAAGTAAACATTTTAAAATGAACCAAATGAAGAAGATTGAAGGTATGCTTCATTTCAGTTCAGTCACTCAGTCGTGTCCGACTCTTTGCGACCCCATGAATCGCAGCACGCCAGGCCTCTCTGTCCATCACGAACTCCCGGAGTTCACTCAGACTCATGTCCATCAAGTCAGTGATGCCATCCAGCCATCTCATCCTCTGTCGTTCCCTTCTGCAATTGCCCCCAATCTCTCCCAGCATCAGAGTCTTTTCCAATGAGTCAACTCTTTGCATTAGGTGGCCAAAGTACTGGAGTTTCAGCTTTAGCATCATTCCTTCCAGAGAAATCCCAGGGCTGATCTCCTTCAGAATGGACTGGTTGGATCTCCTTGCAGTCCAAAGGACTCTCAAGAGTCTTCTCCAACACCACAGTTCAAAAGCATCAATTCTTCGGTGCTCAGCCTTCTTCACAGTCCAACTGTCACATCCATACATGACCAAAGGAAAAACCATAGCCTTGACTAGACGGACCTTTGTTGGCAAAGTTGGTCATAACTTTCCTTCCAAGGAGTAAGCATCCTTTAATTTCATGCCTGCAGTCACCATCTGCATTGATTTTGGAGCTCCAAAAAATAAAGTCTGACACTGTTTCCACTGTTTCCCCATCTATTTCCCATGAAGTGATGGGACCAGATGCCATGATCTTCGTTTTCTGAATGTTGAGGTTTTTTTTGTTTTGTTTTGTTTTTTAAACTTTACATAATTGTATTAGTTTTGCCAAATATCAAAATGAATCAGCCACAGGCATACATGTGTTCCCCATCCTGAACCCTCCTCCCTCCTTAAGCCAACTTTTTCACTCTCCACTTTCACTTTCATCAAGAGGCTTTTGAGTTCCTCTTCACTTTCTGCCATAAGGGTGATGTCATCTGCATATCTGAGGTTATTGATATTTCTCCCAGCAATCTTGATTCCAGCTTGTGTTTCTTCCAGTCCAGCGTTTCTCATGATGTATTCTGCATATAAGTTAAATAAGCAGGGTGACAATATACAGCCTTGATGTACTCCTTTTCCTATTTGGAACCAGTCTGTTGTTCCATGTCCAATTCTAACTGTTGCTTCCTGACCTGCATAAAAGGCAGATCAGGTGTTCTGGTATTCCCATCTCTTTCAGAATTTTCCACAGTTTATTGTGATCCACACAGTCAAAGACTTTGGCATAGTCAATAAAGCAGAAATAGATGTTTTTCTGGAACTCTCTTGCTTTTTCCATGATCCAGCGGATGTTGGCAATTTGATCTCTGGTTCCTCTGCCTTTTCTAAAACCAGCTTGAACATCAGGAAGTTCACGGTTCATATATTGCTGAAGCCTGGCTTGGAGAATTTTGAGAACTACTTTAATAGCGTGTGAGATGAGTGCAATTGTGTGGTAGTTTGAGCATACTTTGGCATTGCCTTTCTTTGGGACTGGAATGAAAACTGACCTTTTCCAGTCCTGTGGCCACTGCTGAGTTTTTCAAATTTGCTGGCATATTGAGTGCAGCACTTTCACAGCATCATCTTTCAGGAATTGAAATAGCTCAACTGGAATTCCATCACCTCCGCTAGCTTTTTTCATAGTGATTCTTTCTAAGGCCCATTTGACTTCACATTCCAGGATGTCTGGCTCTAGGTGAGTGATCACATCATCATGATTATCTGTGTCATGAAGATCTTTTTTGTACAGTTCTTCTGTGTATTTTTGCCATCTCTTCTTAATATCTTCTGCTTATGTTAGGTCCATACTATTTCTGTCCTTTATCGAGCCCATCTTTGCATGAAATGGTCCCTTGATATTTCTAATTCTCTTGAAGAGATCGCTAGTCTTTCCCATTCTATTGTTTTCCTCTATTTCTTTGCATTGATCGCTGAAGAAGGCTTTCTTATCTCTTTTTGCTATTCTTTGGAACTCTGCATTCAGATGCTTATATCTTTCTTTTCTCCTTTGCTTTTCAATTCTCTTCTTTTCACAGCTATTTTTAAGGGCTCCCCAGACAGCCATTTTTGCTTTTTTGCATTTCTTTTCCACGGGGATGGTCTTGATCCCTGTTTCCTGTACAATGTCACGAACCTCATTCCATAGTTCACCAGGCACTCT
>NW_011476001.1:35498-39699 GCF_000754665.1 Bison bison bison | reverse complement strand
TTTTCCACGGGGATGGTCTTGATCCCTGTTTCCTGTACAATGTCACGAACCTCATTCCATAGTTCACCAGGCACTCTATCTATCAGATCTAGGCCCTTAAATCTATTTCTCACTTCCACTGTATAATCATAAGGGATTTGATTTAGGTCATACCTGAACTGTCTAGTGATTTTCCCTACTTTCTTCAATTTAAGTCTGAATTTGGCAATAAGCAGTTCATGATCTGAGCCACAGTCAGCTCCTGGTCTTGTTTTTGCTGACTGTATAGAGCTTCTCGATCTTTGGCTGCAAAGAATATAATCAAACACAGACTGAAATAAAATTGCTTCCAATTCTTTAATTCTCTTATGTCATAATGGTGCAGAAAACAGAAAAAAAAGCAGAACACTATCCAACTTATATTTTGAGACTAAGAAAACATATATATCAAAATATGACAGGCATATAAGAAGAAATGCAAACTCAGCCAATTTCTAGTGAACAGCAGCAACAAAAAAAGTAAAATAAAAAGAAATGCATAATTGACTCTAACAGTGTCTTCAATATTTGTTCTGTTTTTAGCTGGTAATTTGCTTTGTGTTTGTGTTTTACTCACAGAAATATAAACATGCTTCAACACAAGAAACTATTAAAGAAGTGGAAAATGGTTTAATTATTTCAGGTTCAGAAAAACGTATTATGTAATTCAACACAGGTTTATAAAAATGATTTTATCAAATGAGAACTTTTTTGGGAATGTCCTTATATTAATAAGAGCTACTTACCAAAGAAGCAAGCAATCAAAAAATTCTGCCAAATCTCATTTTACAGGAAACAACTAGAGAAACTGAATAAAATACATAGATAAATGATTGAATTCTGAAAAGATAAACCAAGGCAGGTTGCATTTCCTAAATTCTGGAGACAAGGTAAGCAAACTAAGTTAAGATCAGGCTTGACCCTGCTTTTAATGCCAGGGTGTTTTCATTCTTAAATTCTGGTAAACAGAAGTAGCTGGAGCTTTTTATAGCTCCCTGGAACGGAAATGTGCATATGTATATGGATATTCACTTTTGTCAAGGAGAGAAGTCCATGAAGAGAGGGAGGAAGAAATGTGCCCAAGTGTTGATGAGCAATCAATTGAAGACATTTGTTCCCTAGGGTGAAACTACCCAATGTAAGCAGAAAGCCTCTAAAGTGAACAGCAAAGATTAAGTATTCATATCTCCCAGGAAAGGAAGAGTGTGGAGATTTGGGCCTTTAAGTGGGACTGTTCCTGCTGCACACTTCTGACTTTAATTGAAACCCCAAAGTGTCACAGTCTAGAAGCAAAATAAACCAGCAACATTCTCAGGCCAGATCATGCTAAAATTCTACTCAACATTTTATTTGAGGTCATCTACATGTATTCTGTTGCCATGCTAAAGAAATAAAATGCTCTTTGGGAGAAGTTAAAATTAGAAGAAAATTTTCAATGTTTAATAACAAAATATCTGCTATTCAATAAAAATTAAATAAATGCTGATGACCAAAATTCGAGATAAAAACACATGGTAGAAATAGACTATTTAGATATTGTGTTAGTGAATATTTTGAAATGACCAAGATTAATATAAACACTATAAACATGCTATAAAAACTCAAAGAACTTCTGTGATTTGACAATAATGATAATTTAAATTTAGTAATTTATTCCATTCTTTAAATAAAATCTTAGCAAAGGATTAGTAGTAAATATCCAGATTAAAGTATAAAAAAGACAATAGAGAAGTCAGAAAAAATAAGCTGTCAAATATGGGAAGCAAAAGAACTAGTATAACTTTAACTGAATAGTAAAGAGTGAGGAAAGAGAAACAAATAAGAGCAATATTTGAAAAATTACTAATTGAGAAAGTGTTACGTATTCAGTCATCTCTGACTCTTTTCAACCCCATGGACTGTGGCCTACCAGTTTCCTCTCTCATAATATCAAACAGGGGGTGGTGACAAAAACCATCCCAAAGAAAAAGAAAGGCAGAATAGTTGTCTGAGCAGGCCTTACAAATAGTTGAGAAAAGAAGTGAAAGGCCAAGGAGAAAGGGAAAAACATACCCAAATGAATGCAAAGTTTCAGAGAATAGCAAGGATATAAAAGAAGCCTTCTTAAGCAAACAATGAACATAAATAGAGGAAAACAATGGAATGGGAAAGACTAGAGATCTCTTCAAGAAAATTGGAAATACAAAAGGAATATTTCATGCAAAGATGAGCAAAATAAAAGGACAGAAACCATATGGACCTAACAGAAGCAGAAGAGATTAAGAAAAGGTGGCAAGAATACACATAAGAGCTATACATAAAGATCTTAATGACCCATATAACCACAATGGTGTGATCACTCACCTAGAGCCAGATGTCTTGGAATATGAAGTCAAGTGGGCCTTAGGAAGCGTTACTATGAACAAAGCTAGTGGAAGTGCTGGAATTCTAGTTGAGCTATTTCCAATCCTAAAAGATGATGGTGTGAAAGTGCTGTACTCAATATGCCATGAAATTTGGAAAACTCACCAGCAGCCACAAAACTGGAAAAGGTCAAATTTCAGTCCAATCACAAAGAAAGGCAAAGAATGTTCAAACCAGCATGTAATTGTGCTCATTTCACATGCTAAGAAGATAATGCTCAAAATCCTTCAAGATGACTTCAACAGTACATGAACCGAGAACTTCCAGATGTACAAATTGGGTTTAGAAAAGGCAGAGGAATCAGAGATCAAGTTGGCAGCATCCACTGGATTATAGAAAAAGCAAGGGAATTCCAGGAAAAAAAAATCTATTTCTGTTTCATTGACTGTGCTAAAGCCTTTGACTGTGTGGATCACAACAAACTGTGGAAAACTCTTAAAGAAATGAGAATACTAGACAATCCTACCTGCCTCCTAAGAAATCTGTATGCAGGTCAAGAAACAGCAGTTAGAACAGGACATGGAACAACACACTGGTTCAAAATTGGGAAAGGATTATATCAAGGCTGTATACTGTCACCCTGCTTATTTGATTTCTATGTAGAGCACATCAAGCAAAATGTAGGGCTGGATAATGCTTGAGTAGGTATCAAAATTGCAGGGAAAAAATGTCAACCACTTCAGATATGTAGATGATAACACTCTAACAGAAAGTAAAGAAAAACTAAAAAGCCTCTTGATGAATATGAAAGAGGACAGTGAAAAAGCTGGCTTAAAACTCAACATTCTAAAAACTAAGATCCTAGCATCCAGTCCCATCACCTCATGGCAAATAGATGGTTAAAAAAAAAAAAAATGGAAACCATGACAGATTTTATTTTCTTGGCTCTAAAATAACTGTGGATGTTGACTGCGGCCCTGAAATTAAAAGACACTTGCTCCTTGGAAGGAAAGCTATGACAAACCTAAACAGAGTATTAAAAAGCAGAGAGATCACTTTGCTGACAATGATCTGTATAGTCAAATCTATATTTTTTCCAGTAATCATGTACAAGTACGATATTTGGACTAGGAAGAAGGCTGAATGCTACAGAATTGATACTTTCTAACTTGGGATCTTGGAGAAGACTCTTGAGAGTCCCATGGACTGTAAGTAGATCAAACCAGCCAATCCTAAAGGAAATCAACTCTGAACAGGGGACAACAGAGGACAAGATGGTTGGATGGCATCATTGACTCAATGGGCATGAATTTGTGCAAACTCCAGAAGACAGAGAAGGACAGTGATGCCTGGTGTGCTGCAGTTCACTGGGTCACAAAGATTCAGAGTCGACTTAGTGACTGAAACAATAATAACTGATTGATAGTTGTCAAATGATAAGAAAAGTAAGTAGTCACAGATGTAGAAACCGCTCAGATTTAGAAATCTAGACCTTTTCTGGGTTAAGTACAAAGAAAACATTATGCAGGGTGAGACTGCTGATAATCAAAGAGTAAATATTAAAAGCAGCCAAAGGACAAAGATCTTTACTTTCAGAGACAGCAGGACTGACAGCTTACTTCCCAACAGTGGAAGCAAGAACTCAGCAGAAGAATATGTTAATGGAGTGAGAGAAATTAACTGCCAACCTAAATGTCCATACCCAGTGAAATATATCCTTCTTCAATTCTGTCCAGGTAATCTAAACTACTCCAGTGGTCAGATTCCTGCTTCTCTCCCAACCTGAAATATCTTTGGTTACTTAAACTAACCTTTCTCCTACTTTTTTTTTTTTTTTTGA
>NW_011476001.1:30692-34464 GCF_000754665.1 Bison bison bison | reverse complement strand
CAACTTTGATTCCAGCTTGTGCTTCTTCCAGCCCAGTGTTTCTCATGATGTACTCTGCATAGAAGTTAAATAAGCAGGGTGATAATATACAGCCTTGACGTACTCCTTTTCCTATTTGGAACCAGTCTGTTGTTCCATGTCCAGTTCTAACTGTTGCTTCCTGACCTGCATATAGGTTTCTCAAGAGGCAGGTCAGGTGATCTGCTATTCCCATCTCTTTAAGAATTTTCCACAGTTTATTGTGATCCACAAAGTCAAAGGCTTAGGCATAGTCAATAAAGCAGAAATAGGTGTTTTTCTGGAACTCTCTTGCTTTTTCCATGATCTAGTGGATGTTGGCAATTTGATCTCTGCTTCCTCTCCCTTTTCTAAAACCAACTTGAATGTCTGGAAGTTCACGGCTCATGTATTGCTGAAGCCTGGCTTGGAGAATTTTGAGCACTACTTTACTAGTGGGTGAGATGAGTTCAATCTTATGCTTAGTACTTATTATATTTTTAAGTATCTCACTTATTTTACTTTGTGTTTCCCTGACTTGTAAAATACAAATTCTGTTTTGTTCACCAATTATCACTCTCTGGAATACTCTGTTTTGCTGAAATAGCAGAAGTTAAAGTGTAAAATATGTATGATATTAATTGGTAATACATTGTCCAGAAAATATTTTGTTTATAATTTCTAGTTATTCAGTGATCTCCCTTTTCTAACAAGAAAGAAATATTTTAGAATTCAATAACCCTTCCATTACAATCAACTAAAACTAGTTTTATAAATGAGATTTGAAAATCCCCCCCCCCAAAAAAATGGACCAGTTCTATTATGAAGTGTTTACATATTGAGGTAACAATATTTGATTCAATCATAGCCACAAAATTCATTTTATTTTTGAAACTTACTTTTCAATTCCTGGAAATTTAGATACACACTGTGAAGAATAATATATTGTCTTTTTCGAATTCATTACTTATAGGAAGAAGGATTAAGATTTATGTTTTCATTAATAATATAAAAAAATGAAAATCCATAACTAATTCAAATCTTATAAGAATACTCAATTCTTATAAGAATAAAGTGTTCTGCCTGTTGACTTATCTATTTCTTTTTAATACTATTTGAAGTACTTGCTTAATCTTTAAGGACTTATTGAATCAAACATAAAGACTGCCAAATATTGAATAAAATAATACTCAAGGTTATGTGTAAATATAGTAATCTGTATCCTTAAAAACAAACAAGCAAAACTATGTAAATATTAGCTGGAGAAAATGATTTATCTTGGTATTTAAATCTAAAGTGAAATAATGTGTATTATTTCTGACAGAAAGTTAATGGAATATTTTAAAACAATTTATAAGAAAAACTATAAATACTAAATTTGATTAAACATATTTTGACATAAAGCAATGAAAATATATGTTAAATTAAGTGGTCTTTTCAGAAAGAACTGTTTTAGAAAAACACAATTTTTTAAACTTGGGAAAATGTAATATAACTATGTGAAGAATGTGAAAATCCACACTTTAGATGCATATATTATTAATAGGATATAAATCAAACTATGCTGACCTTTTAAAACTTTCTAAACATAAGTTGCTAAGAAACTTAGTAATTGTTTTCATTTAAAGATATTTTTGGTTAATGATAAAAGAGCAAATTAGCATTTCAATGTCTATTCTAAATGAAAAAATGACATGAAATGCAAATTTCCACTAGTTTTATTTTCTTTTATTTTCTATTTTCCTGTTAATCTAATAATAAAATTCATATTATTAATATATTCTTCAAGATAATCTCAGCTCTTCATCTACTCTGTTATTTTGGTTATACATCTCTATTAGCAATCAGTTTATAAAAATATAGTTCTTTTAATGCATGTCCTACTTTCATAAAACATTAGTATTACTTTCCAAAGTGTTCCCTTATCTTCAACAGTGCTTTTTGTTTGTTTTTAAAGAAAGTTTTAGAGAAACTGGAATAAAAAGTCTTCGGCTATTAGTTGCTGTTGTTCAGTCACTAAGTTGTGTCCAACTTTTTGCAACCCCATGGACTGGAACATGCCAGACTTCCGTGTCCTTCACTATGTCCTGGAGTTTGTTCAAACTCATGTCCATTGAGTTGGTGATGCCATCCAACCATCTCATCTTCTGTCACCTGCTTCTAGGCAAATAGTACCAGAATTTTATTCCTTACTGATAACATGGTTATGATGGAAAAATAGTTTATCTGATATTGATGTGTACTGTTCAAACATATTCTTATATCTTCAATACTGTTTTCCAGATTGACTCAATTTGACAGCTGGAGAAACAGTCTATTACTGAAAACTGTATCCCCTTGACATACAGAATACTTAAGAATACCAAAAAAAAAAAAAAGAAGAAGAAGAAGAAGCAAACTTCTGAGGGACTATCACAAACATAAAGATGCCAGAATATGAATGCAATTTTGCTATAGATAATTTAGTTTTTTGGGACAATTACTTTTTGGTCTGAAAGTCAAATGGCACTAATAATGTTAGCACACCATTAACTAAAAGTTGCTTGTCTGCAACACCAGGGTTTTCTAGAACACACTACAGAAAGGTGATGCATAGTTCCTCCTCTCAGTTTTCTAGCACATTAGAGAGCCCATAGAATTTTACATACATTATTATTTGAAACCATCTAAAAACTAGATTATTTGGCTCAGTTGTTTTAAAAATTTTTGTTTGTTAATTGTAAATAAGAAACTCTTACAAAACACATTTCCCTAGGGTGTGTAGATAAATTAAGCCCTGGAAAGCAGATGGGCCCTGACTTAGCTGGGGATGGAGCCCAGAGCCCTGCCTGCTTAGCTGTCATAGCCTCTCTCTCCACACCAGGCCCTGAGGATAACAGTCTCTCACTTTGATTCTCAAAAATGCAGATTGAAAACCACTAATCCATCCAACCTATTCCATTTTATAATGAGAAAACTGACCCTTAGAGGCTAATCGCTCCAACTAAAGTAACAAGTTGATGGCAGAACAGAATTAGAACTCATGTCCCCTGACTCCCTGTCCAGTATTTCTAAATGTAGCTAAAAATCAATTAAAAACATCTAACAAATTATTTGTCTTACATACTGCGGTGCTCCCATGTTGGGTGCATATATATTTATAATTGTTATATCTTCTTCTTGGATTGATCCTTTGATCATTAGGTAGTGACCTTCTTTGTCTCTTTTCACAGCCTTTGTTTTAAAGTCTAATTTATCTGATACGAGTATTGTGACTCCTGCTTTCTTTTGGTCCCTATTTGCATGGAAAATCTTTTTCCAGCCCTTCACTTTCAGTCTGTATGTGTCCCCTGTTTTGAGGTGGGTCTCTTGTAGACAACATATGTAGGGGTCTTGTTTTTGTATCCATTCAGCCAGTCTTTGTCTTTTGGTTGGGGCATTCAACCCATTTACGTTTAAGGTAATTACTGATAAGTATGATCCCGTTGCCATTTACTTTATTGTTTTGGGTTCGAGTTTATACACCATTTTTGTGTTTCCTGTCTAGAGAATATCCTTTAGTATTTGTTGGAGAGCTGGTTTGGTGGTGCAGAATTCTCTCAGCTTTTGCTTGTCTGAAAAGCTTTTGATTTCTCCTTCATACTTAAATGAGATCCTTGCTGGGTACAATAATCTGGGCTGTAGGTTATTTTCTTTCATCATTTTAAGTATGTCTTGCCATTCCCTCCTGGCTTGAAGAGTTTCTATTGAAAGATCAGCTGTTATCCTTATGGGAATTCCCTTGTGTGTTATCTGT
>NW_011476001.1:26595-30245 GCF_000754665.1 Bison bison bison | reverse complement strand
AACAACACGCTGCTGAATAACCAACAAATAAAAAAAAATAAAATAAAATAAAGCACAGAGATGGCCAGAGTATGAAAAATCATGAACTATCTACTAGAACCTTACTGAAAATGAAATAAAATGGTCAAGTTGGAAGTAAAAGGATTGGAAAAGATACACAAACAGTAACCAAAAAAAAAAAAAATAGTAGTGTCTATATTAATATCAAGTAAAATTGATTTCATATCAAAGAAAATTTAAAAAAAATCTAACAAATTAATATATTCAGAAATATATTTTCTGAAATATATGATGAAAACAGTCTGAGAATTTTAAGGTAACCTTTAAATTGTGTATGTAGAATAATTCTTTTAATATATGATTCCCGTATTCTCTTTTCTCTGTGAATAATTAAGTGGCTAGATGGTCTGGGCGGCATCAAAGTGATGTTTTGCAAATAGCAGTGTGAATAATAAATATTTTTATCCTCATAAGAGAGATGCTAAAGGAAAAATCCAAAAGTTAACAGTGTAACTGATGTTAATCGGTTTATCACTAGCATTCTTGCATGGAATAAGGAGGTCTACCTTGGTACTACAGGTGATTTTCAGGTTGGATATGGACAGCTCTCATGCTCACTGAGCTTGACGGTGGCAGGGAGTAGCAAGAGTAAATATCACTGCTTTGATTGAAAGAGGTAGTCATGGGAGCTTGCAGCCTCAGGATATATTTAAATCTGCGTGACTGAAAGTTTAAAAGTAGAGAACTCATTTCCAGCATAGAGACCCCTGGGGAAATGAGCATCTGTAACAGTATGAAAGTAAGCTAGGCTTTTGCACAGTAAAAGTAACAAAGAATAATGTAATATTTTCCTATTATTTAAGTATTTTCAATACCTCCCTGGGGCTTCCCTTGTGGCTCACATGGTAAAGAATCAGCCTGCAATGCAGGAGGCCTGGGTTCAATCCCTGGGTTGAGATAATACCCTGAAGAAGGGAATGGCTACCCACTCCAGGCAAGAGAAGGGGATGGCAGAGGATGAGATGGCTGGATGGCATTACTGACTCAATGGACATGAATTTGAGCAAGCTCTGGGAGATGGTGAAGGACAGGGAAGCCTGGTATGCTGCAGTCATGGGGTCGCAAAAAGTCAGATACAAGTGAGAAACTTTCACTTTCACTTTAACAATTACTGAATGCTTTGTCTGTAGGTTGCAGTTCTTTGACAGGAGAGCTATATCATCTTATGGTTAACCATCATGATTTTATTGCAGGTTGATAGCTACCTTTGCAATGGAAATCAGAAGTAATAAAGGTGAAATAAAAACTCAGACACAATGCTGTAACCAAAAACAGGAAGGACAAAAATGGTTATAACAATGCTTAGAAAAGTGTTACCCTGTTGGGATCCGTGAATCCAGTGATAGCTTGGAAGCAAATCAGTTGCAAAGAAGAAACAAGTCAGTTATTTTAAAATTTAATTAGTTATGAAAACAAGTCTCTGATATATGTTGGAATTTTAGAATTTAATATTATTGATTTGATCACTTCTCCGAAGGAAATGGCAATCCACTCCAGCACTCTTACCTGGAAAATCTCATGGATGGAGGAGCCTGATAGGCTACAGTCCATGGGGCTGCAAAGAGTCAGAGACGACTGAGCGACTTTGCTTCACTTCACTTCCCCTCCCTCAGGATTATCAGGTACTTCTTTGTTCCATCTTTTTCTTCTTTTCATACTTATTTGTATGTTTTGTTGAATCAGGGAATGAAGACTTATGTTGTACATAAATATTTTCTACACAGATTAAACCAGTTATGGGTTCTTATATATCTTCCACATAGATAGATAGATAGATAGATAGATAGATAGATAGAACCGGTATCATGTGATTCATTGATATAATGTGATTGGAGATGAGAGTTAAATCCCTGGAAGAGATTCAGGGTGTTTGGCTTGAGTCAGGTCTAGGAGGGGTCGGGTCTAGGAGGCTCCCACATCTAGGGCACTGAGAAAATCACCTAATTGAACATAACTGGTCATAATATTTAAATAAATGTGAACTAGGTCCACATTCTCTAATAGCTCTTTCATTCTTAAAATGATCATGTTTTTATTTTTCTGTTTATACTAATATTTTCTAGAACAGCCAGGTGTTAACAAAGACAGTTTTTCTATTCTGCCTAGTATGCCATCAGCTACCTACAACATTCCTCTCCAGTGGTCAAGTTTTTGACTTGGATTACAAGTTTATAAACATTTTTTCAGATAGTTTCTTTTTATTTTGTTGCTATAAATAAATATAAAAAGAGGAAATTTCTAAGTATGAAATATAAAAGTAATTTTGAATATGTGATAGAATGAAATGACTGATAGCTATCTAATCATATATTATTAATCATTTTCTTATTAAATAGTGTTCAATTTTAAGCAATCATCTTAAAGTTCAAGACAAAAATAATTTTGGAAGAATTCTTCACAGTACGTTTTTAAATTACTTTCAATGATTTCTTCATTAATGTAGAATCCAAGAACAGTTAATATAGATCTCCATAAGCCTTTTTCTTTTCTAAAGTCTCTTTTGAAATATTTAGATTTGTCTTTTAGGCATTTTTTATACTTTCAGGAAATCCAAATTGTGACACAACTTAAATCCACAAGTCTAATTTTGTCCCACAAATCTTGGATGTCACAAAATACAGTTTTGCCTTCTCTCCTTTAACATTTCTGAACATTTTTTTGTTTGTTTTAATTGGAGTATAGTTGCTTTACAATATTGTGTTACATTCAGGTGTACAGCAAAGTGAGCCAGTTATACATATACATGAATCCACTCATTTTTAGGTTATTTTCCTATTTAGGTCATTACAGAGTATCGAGAAGAGTTCCCTGTGCTATACAGTAGGTCCTTATTAGTTATCTATTTTATATATAATAGTGTGTATATATCAATCCCAATATCCTAATTTATCCTATCCCACCTTATTAATGGTTACTTACTGGCTTTAATTGCTATACTGAAATTTAAGTTGTCTATTTAATTAACTGCCAACTCTCTTTTCACTTTTTGTGTGTTTGAACTGTGGTGTTGGAGAAGATTCTTGAGAGTCCCCTGGACTGCAAGGATATCTAACCACTCCATCCTAAAGGAAATTAGTCCTGAATATTCATTGAAAGGACTGACATTGAAGCTGAAGCTCAATACTTTGGCCACCTGAGGTGAAGAACTGACTCATTTGAAAGACACTGATGCTGGGAAAGATTGAAGGCAGGAGGAGAAGGGGACGAAAGAGGATTAGATGGTTGGATGGCATCATCAACTCAATGGACATGAGTTTGAGGAAACTCAGGGAGTTGGTGACATGGCATACTGTGGTACATAGGGCCTGAGTCAGACATGACTGAGTGATGGAATTGAACTGAAGATGACACCAATATTACTATTCAAACGTCCACCTTTCCTGCCAATTAAAATGTTTGCAATCATCATGCAATAGGCAAAAATTTCCTGATATGTAAAAATTAATAACCATAAAATAAAGAATGATATATTGGACTCTATCAAAATTAAAAACCTGTTCATCAAATACAGGTTTGATGAACCTGTATTTGATGAACCTTTTTGGGAAAATGAAAAATTCACTTAACTCACTATTGAGGCCTAGTGAAAC
>NW_011476001.1:26131-26495 GCF_000754665.1 Bison bison bison | reverse complement strand
ACTATACTATACTGGAATTATATACAATGGAACTATATATTGGAATTAAACAAATATATGGAATTATATATATATAATATATATACATATATAATATAATACATATATACACATATCATGCATTAATTCATTTATATTAACACAGTTATTTATATATAAATATATTTATATATTATTATACTAGAAAAGTTATGACCAACCTAGATAGCATATTCAAAAGCAGAGACATTACTTTGCCAACAAAAAGGTCCATTTAGTCAAGGCTATGGTCCTTCCAGTAGTCACGTATAGACGTGAGAGTTGGACAATAAAGAAAGCTGAGCGCTGAAGAACTGATGCTTTTGAACTGTGGTGTTGGAGAAGA
>NW_011476001.1:16889-25941 GCF_000754665.1 Bison bison bison | reverse complement strand
AGTCTGAGTGAACTCCGGGAGTTGGTGATGGACAGGGAGGCCTGGCGTGCTGTGATTCATGGGGTCGCAAAGAGTCGGACATGACTGACTGAAGTGAACTGATAGAATATTAATTATAATATATAATATAATTATAATAAAATAATAAATATAATTATTAATATTATAAAATATAATTAGTAAATGATATAATATAATTATAAGGTGCATTATATATTATATTAATATAATTAACATTTAATATAAAATTAATATAGTATAAATATATAATATGGTGTAATATATAATATAAAATATAACTAATATATAATATATATTACAGAATATATTATATAATATATTATATATTACATGTATATGCATTATGTATTATATGTACATATATGTATATAATACATGTATGTATTATATGTATAAGTTCAGTTCACTTCAGTCACTCAGTCGTGTCTGATTCTCTGATTCTTTGCAACCCCATGAAATGCAGCAAGCCAGGCCTCTCTGTCCATCACCAACTCCCAGAGTTCACCCAAACTCATGTGCATCGAGTCCGTGATGCCATCCAGCCATCTCATCCTCTGTTGCCCGCTTCTACTCACACTCCTAATCCCTCCTAGCATCAGGGTCTTTTCCAATGAGTCAACTCTTTGCATGAGGTGGCCAAAGTATTGGAGTTTCAGCTTCAGCATCAGTCCTTCCAATGAACACTCAGGACTGGTCTTCTTTAGGATTGACTGATTTGATCTCCTTGCAGTCCAAGGGACTCTCAAGAGTCTTCTCCAACACCACAGTTCAAAAGCATCAATTCTTTGGCGCTCAGCCTACTTAACAGTCCAACTCTCACATCCATACATGACCACTGGAAAAACCATAGCCTTGACTAGAAGGACTTTTGTTGACAAAGTAACGTCTCTGCTTTTGAATATGCTATCTAGCTTGGTCATAACTTTCCTTCCAAGGAGTAAGCATCTTTTAATTTCATGGCTGCAATCACCATCATATGTATTATATTATATTTGTACATATATAAGTTATATATAATATAAATATGACTTTAACAAGATCTCTTAATTTTGAGTCCTTTCAGAATAAAATATAAAAATGATATACCTTGACAGAAAATTCTGAAACTGTGGCACTTCTCAACTCTTCACTCAGCATTTAACAATTTAACGTCCTTTCACAAAGGAACATTTTGCTCCTGGTTAGTAATATTGTATGTATGTTTTGATGTAAATTGCTAATTACTCAAAGAATTTGGCATAATGGAGAGGAGTCCTGTTGCAGTCATCTGACATGAGTGAATAGTACTTAAGAATCAATTATCCTCTCCCACCCTGTTAAATCATACCCATGTATAAAATTCCTTTTTAAATACTCAATAATTACAGAGTACTGTGTTGTTCTCCCCCTGAGGAATCTACATGGTAGTTATGGTATTAAAACAAACAAAAAAAAAAGTACATCTCTCCATTGCAGTGGTAGAAACCCGATAGAATCAATGTCATTTTCACACATTTTCCTATTCATTTTATTACATCATTAACAATTCCCCACAATACCACTTTACAGTGTTTAATGGGCTTTGATTGAAGTCCAACCTCTCTTTTCTGCTCCTGTCACTGGGCAATTTATTTAATTTATTTTCTTATTTATTAAACTGGGCTTCCCTGGTGGCTCAGACAGTAAAGCGTTTGTCTACAATGAGTGAGACCTGGGTTTGATCCCTGGGTCTGGAAGATTCCTTGGAGAAGGAAACAGCAACCTACTCCAGTACTCTTGCCTAGAAAATCCCATGGACGGAGGGAGTTGGTGCAGGCTACTGTCCATGAGGTTGCAAAGAGTTTGGCATGACTGAGAGACTTCGCTTCACTTCAAGAATATAACTATTGGTGGGATATGTTTTTAAAAACTTTTCTCTGTACTTATATATAAAGAATTCATTACAGTTTTGGCATCATTAAAATGACTTTATTTTTCCACCATTCACTTAGCACTGTAAAACCATCAACCCAGAGCCCCTACTCTCCACCTTCAGTGAAGCATAACCACAAACCAAAACCATAACACAATTTAGCCCTATTTCCTTCATGACATTTTCAACCTCCGCAGTCTCAAATCATGATTATCCATCTTTTGGACTATCTCTTATACACTCATTTTTCTTAATCCTTCATTTTTTTCAACATGTTATTCCACATTTCTACGTTTAATAATACAACCCATTTAATAGCTTGCTCTCCAGGTATAGATTATCTGACCCAACCATTATATATCTTACTTCATTTCTAAATTTAAACACCATCATATTTTCCCAAGTGGAATACCTATACCACTTGGAATATGGGAAGTAATGGCTTATATTAATTTTTATTTCTTTATCATTACCATTAAATCTATTAGAAAAATAGAACAACTCAGACTGTGAAAATATTACTTAAAAACAAATTTATTTTAGCAAAACAGTTAATTTGATATAAGTAATTTATAAATTTGTTGCAAAACATAAATTTCTCTAATCTTAATTAGCTTAAAGAGACTTTAAAAATATGTGTCCTTGGTCTTCCTATCATGCATGTCAATTAAATTATTAAATGGGCTCAAAAAGGAAAGAAGTGGTAAAGACCTAACAGAAGCAGAAGATATTAAAAACAGGTGGCAAGAATACATAGAAGAACTATACAAAAAAGATCTTCATGAACTAGATAATCATGATGGTGTGATCCCTCACCTAGAGCCAGACATCCTGGAATGTGAAGTCAAGTGGGCCTTAGAAAGCATCACTATGAACAAAGCTAGTGGAAGTGATGGAATTCCAGTTGAGCTATTTCAAATTCTAAAAGATGATGCTGTGAAAGTGCTGCACTCAATATGCCAGCAAATTTGGTAAACTCTACAGTGGCTACAGGACTGGAAAAGGTCAGTTTTCATTCCAATCCCAAAGAAAGGCAATGCCAATGAATGTTCAACTGCTACTGCTAAGTTGCTTCAGTCATGTCTGACTCTGTGCGACCCCATAGACGGCAGCCCACCGGGCTTGCCATCCCTGAGACTCCCCAGGTAAGAACACTGGAGTGGGTTGCCATTTCTTTCTCCAATGCATGAAAGTGAAAAGTGAAAGTGAAGTTGCTCAGTAGTGTCCGACTCATGGACTGCAGCCTATCAGGTTCCTCCATCCATGGGATTCTCTAGGCAAGTGTACTGGAGTGGGTTGCATTGACTTCTCTGTATGTTCAGGTTAGGCAACACCTTAACCAGAGATCTTCTGGAATCTCAGGCTTAGCCTCATGAACTTTCTGCTGAGTTCATTTGTCACTGTCCTGGTTTCCAGCACAAAGGGCCTTTTGTCACCTCCCTAGGTCTGGGTTATCTTCGTGTTCTGCTTCAACCATGGGAATTTCACTGAGTTGGGCTCCTGCTGTGCTTGGCCTCTTCCAAGCGAAGGTTGTTTCAGCCGGGTTAAACCTGAGTCACAGCACCATAGATGTCAGGCGAATGTATGCTTCTCGGTTCTTGTCTCGTCACAACAATGATTTGGAGCAATGGACATTAAAGCCCTTGGCATGCCACAGCTCTTGGGTCTTGAACAAACCCATGTCATAGCTCTTAGACAAATAAGTGTTACAGCTCCATTTTATTTAGAAGATAGTGGAAGAATCCATTCTTGAAGAAGAGAAGAGAGTGGAGGAGCGTGCTGGCATGCATGCAGGTGGTGGGGTGAGTAGAGAGAGAGAGAGAGAAAGAGCATACACACATGGGAGAGAGAGAAAATGTTCAAACTACTGCACAATTGCACTCATCTCACATGCTAGTAAAGTAATATTCAAAATTCTCCAATCTGGGCTTCAACAGTACGTGAACCATGAACTTCCAGGTTTTCAAGGTGGTTTTTGAAACAGCAGAGGAACCAGAGATCAAATTGTGAGCATCCACTGGATCATCAAAAAAGCAAGAGTGTCAGAAAAACATCTATCTCTGCTTTGTGGACTATGCCAAAGCATAGTGTGTGGATCCACAAGACTGTGTGGATGACAACGAACTGTGGAAAATGCTTAAAGAGGTGGGAATACCAGACCGCATGACCTGCCCCTGAGAAATCTCTATGCAGGTCAGGAAGCAACAGTTAGAACTGGTCATGGGACAACAGACTGATTCCAAATAGGAAAAAGAGTATGTAAAGGCTGTATATTGTCACCCTGCTTATTTAACTTATATGCAGAGTTCATTGTCAGAAATTCTGGATTGGATGAAGCCCAACCTGGAATCATTATTGCCAGGAGAAATATCAATAACCTCAGATATGCAGATGACACCACCCTTAGGGCAGAAAGCTAAGAAGAACTAAAGAGCCTCTTCATGAAAGTGAAAGAGGAGAGTAAAAAAAGTTGGCTTAAAATTCAACATTCAGAAAACTAAGATCATAGCATCTGGTCCCATTGCTTCATGGCAAGTAGATGGAGAAACAGTAGAAACAGTGACAGACTTTATTTTTGGGGGCTCCAAAATCACTGCAGATGGTGACTGCAGCCAAGAAATTAAAAGACGCTTGTTTCTTGGAAGAAAAGTTATGACCAACCTAATCAGCATATTAAAAAGCAGAGACATTGCTTTGCCAACAAAGTCCTCTCTTGTCAAAGCTGTTGTTTTTCCAGTAGGCATGCATGGATGTGAGAGTTGGACTGTAAAGAAAGCTGAGTGTTGAAGAATTGATGCTTTTGAACTGTGGTGTTGGAGAAGACTCTTGAGAGTCCTTTGGACTGCAAGGAGATCCAACCATTCCATTCTAAAGGAGATCAGTCCTGGATGTTCATTTGAAAGACTGATGTTGAAACTGAAACTCCAATACTTTGGCCATCTGATGCGAAAAACTGACTCATTTGAAAAGACCCTGATGCTGGGAAAGATTGAAGGCAGGAGGAGAAGGGGACCACAAAGGATAAGATGGTTGGATGGCATCACTGACTCAATGGACGGGAGTTTAAGTAAACTCCGGGAGTTGGTAATGGACAGGGAGGCCTGGTGTGCTGCAATCCATGGCTTCCCAAGAGTTGGACAAGGCTGAGTGACTGAACTGATCTCAACTGAGGGGCTAAACCTTTGCCACCAGGTATTTTAGCCCAATTAACTGAGCTAATAGCACTGACTTGAGCTTTAGAGTTTGGAAAATAAAAAAGAGTAGGCATTTACACTGACTGCACATGTGCCTTTCTGGTACTACATGTACATGCTGCTATTTGGAAAGAACGAGGTCACTTGACCAACCAAGGTTTCCCAATCAAATATCGTGATCAGATCCTTAGACTCTTGGAGGTGTTCCATCTTCCCTCTGAGTTTTCAGTCTCTCATCGTAAAGATATCAATAAGGGAGCATGGAAGTGGTGCAAGGAAACCAAGCAGCTGATCAGGCAGCTAAGAGAGTAGCATTATAGAGCAATGACCTAATGGGAGTGGCCACCTTAGTTCCAAAGACTAATTTGCCAGAAACTCCTTCATATAATGAATGTGAGACTCTTACAACTAAGAGTGAGGGCTTTCAAGATTATATTGGCTGCTTCCAAAAGGAGGGACTGTTTTTTTCTCCTTGGATACCTCCAGTGGAAGTTGATTAACTCCTTACAAGCCACCACTTACTTAGGGGAGAAGTTCCAGCAAAGATTACTAGAAAGGTCCTTCAGAGGAATAGGCCTCCAAACAACTATAAGGCAAGTGGTCTCCTTTTGACCCACTTTCCAATTAAACAACCCCAAAGGAGCTCAAATACTCCAGGTGGCCCAGCCCATCCAACAGTGTGGGATCTGCAAAGGAGAGGACTGGCAGATGGACTTCACGCAGATGTCAGTTTCTCAAAAGCTTAAGTACCTACTAGTCATGATAGATACATTCATAGGATGAACTGAAGGTTTTCCAACCCAGATTGAGAAGGTCAGGAGGTGGCAAAAAATACAAACAAATGAAAAATCTACTCCATGAAATCATGCCAAGATTTATCTGCTTCAGTTCAGTTCAGTTCAGTAGATCTGTCATGTCCGACTCTTTGCAACCTCATGAATTGCAGCACGCCAGGCTTCCCTGTCCATTACCAACTCCAGGAGTTCACTCAAACTCACATCCATTGAGTCAGTGAGGCCATCCAGCCATTTCATCCTGTCATCCCCTTCTCTTCCTGCCCCCAGTCCTTCCCAGCATCTGAGTCTTTGCCAATGAGTCAACTCTTCGCATTAGGTGGCCAAATTATTGGAGTTTCAGCTTTAGCATCATTCCTTCCAAAGAAATTCCAGGGCTGATCTCCTTCAGAATGGACTGGTTGGATCTCCTTGCAGTCCAAGGGACTCTCAAGAGTCTTCTCCAACACCACAGTTCAAAAGCATCAATTCTTCGGTGCTCAGCTTTCTTCACAGTCCAACTGTCATATCCATACATGTCCACTGGATAAACTATAGCCTTGACTAGACGGACTTTTGTTGGCAAAGTAATGTCTCTGCTTTTGAATATGCTATCTAGGTTGGTCATAACTTTCCTTCCAAGGAGTAAGCGTCTTTTAATTTCATGGCTGCAGTCACCATCTGCAGTGAAATGGGAGCCACAAAAAATAAAGTCTGAGACTGTTTCCACTGTTTCCCCATCTATTTCCCATGAAATGATGGGACCAGATGCCATGATCTTCATTTTCTGAATGTTGAGCTTTAAGCCAACTTTTTCACTCTCCTCTTTCACTTTCATCAAGAGGCTTTTAATGCACCTACTAATCCCTGTTATCATCATATTGATGCTGTTTATGATTGCTCCATGTATTTTCAAGTGTCTAATCCATTTTTTCTCTGTGCAGGTCAACAACATGCAGTGCCAGTTCAACAAGAATATATAAAACTACACCTGACCACAGAAAATATCACTCACCCTTAGATGAGTGATACCTTAGATAGATGACACCACTATAAGGACTCTGAGGCTTGAGACTAGCAAGAGGGGGATGCCCAATGGCCCTCACCATCCCAGCTCAGAAGGAAATAGCAAGAGAGACCCTGATGCCCCTATTTCTAAAGAATTAGTTCTTCCAAATCTTGAGGGGGGAATGTTAGATAGTTAGAACAGGAAAAAAGAGTCCAGTGGCTAAAAGACAAAGAAAGGGAAAAGCCTGCAAAAATGGAACAAAAGAAAACCCATTGACTGGCGTGAGAACTTCAGATGAAATAAGCATACCTCCTTCTTGGCTACCCCAATTTGCATAGGACAAGCTCTGTAAGGAAGAGACAAATGTGTAAAAGGAGGAAGTCAAGACAGATCGAGGGTTCTCCTTTTTGGATTGGCCTGTCCTCACATCGTGAGGGTGTTCTCCCTTTGCTTTCCAAATAAAACTGAGCTGTAATACTGGTCTGCCATTTCAAATCTTTGCTGTGGTGAGACAGAACTAAGGAAATTACACACTCCTCCAACAGTATCACATTGTATCATATTTATATAATGTTATTTCTATACTCTTTTTATATTTGTTAAAATGTTCAAGAAAGCACTCCCTATTTTAGGAAAAGTGGTTATTACTGAAAATTTGTTGCTGAGCCATAAAAGACACTGGGATTCTTGACCTCAGGAGAAGAGGAATTCAATACAGGGCCAGTGATGAGGCTTGATCATTCAGAGCTTTTGGTTAGTAATGGTTTTATTAAAGTATAAAAGAGCTAGAGAAAGCTTCTGACATAGACATCAGAAGAGGGTAGATAGAGGGCCCCCCTGCTAGTCTTTAGTAGGAAGTTATATACCTACTAGTAGGCTGCAAATTAGAGAAAGGAAATGTCTCAAAACTCAGAAAGTGACAACAGGCCCCTCACCCACAATATGCATATTTTAAGATAACATTGGCACAAAAAGAGTCATCCCAGGCTATAAAAAGATTGACATGAATCTTGAAGAAAGGCAGGTTTCCAAGTAAATACATAATCTCATTAACATAGCTTAAGAGAACATTTGCATGAGTAAAAGATATTGCTTTGTTGAGTAAAACATACTGGTTGGTCAAGTTGGTTGAGTCTTAGGCTGAAGGACTTGAAGAAAGACAGAGCCTAAGGTAAATACATAGTTCATTAACATAGCTTAATAAAAACATTTCCATTTAAAAAAAAAAAAGTATTGGTTAGCTCAAAGTTTGAGAAAAGTTAAGTTCAGGTGGAACCAGGTGTTGGCATGGCAACACAGAATTTTAAAGTAAATCTCCTTTGAACTTTGTATAGAGAAGGGGAGAAAAACCTGACACTTGTAGTTTGTTTCCTCTTGGCCGTTAAAAGAAAGATAAAGTATGTCTGACACTTGCAGCTATTTCCTCTGTTTGGAGACCCCTAGCCTTCCTACCTGTTACCATCTCAGTACTTTACTTTAAAAATCTTAGGAAGTAATGATTATTAAATGGATATTGCAAGGCTTGACATTTAGCAACTTCTTGATACATTTTGTCTTTTATGTTTATCACTATTATTGCAGATACCTAATATATTTTCAAAATATATTAAAGATACATTATTGGGAGTTTAAATGTTTTAAAAAGTCTACTTTTCTTTAATGAGATTTTAAATAAGCCTCTCAAAAATAGTATGTGTTTGTGCTTAGTCACCCAGTCATGTCCAAGTCTTTACAACCCATTTGACTGTAGCCTATCAGGTGCCTCTGCCCCTGGGAGTTTTCAGCAAGAATACTGTAGTTGTTGCTGTTTTCTTCTCCGGGGAATCTTCCCAACCCAGGGACTGAACCTGCATCTCCTGTTTCTCTTGCATTGCAGGTGGATTCTTCAACTGCTGAGCCATCCCAGAAGTCCCCAAGATAATATGTATTTATGTAAATTTTCAATTGATTTTTATTTCCATTTAATTTGAAAGTAATTACTCTCTCTAACATCTTTCTGATTTCTTTACACTAAATGAAATGAGTACTGTAATTAAATTGTTATGAAATAGTCTTCATTAATTAAGGAAAAGTATCTCAACTTTTTCAGTTGATTTCATTAAACTAAGATATTTTATGGTTTTGTTTTGTCATTAATAAAATGTGTCAATTTAAAATCTTATGT
>NW_011476001.1:13970-16689 GCF_000754665.1 Bison bison bison | reverse complement strand
AGGTATACATGTGTTCCCCATCCTGAACCCTCCTCCCTCCTCCCTCCCCATACCATCCCTCTGGGTTGTCCCAGTGCACCAGCCCATTTATTTTAAAAATATTTTATATTTGGTAAGGTCAGTGGTGAAAATTTCCTATCACAGAGGTCAGCAATATAAAAATAATTCATCAAAACATGAGCTTTTACTTTTGAGTGGATGTGTAGAAATATAAAATTTGCTTTTTTCCCCGAGAAGCAAGGGCATGGAATGTTCTTATTAATAACATTGATAACATTCGAGCTCAAAAAATGAATTCTGCATAGAACCAATTATCCTGATGCTCGAGTAGCAAAAAATGTTATTAAATTACATCATCATAATATTAATAAGGAAAAATACAAGAGAAGCAAAATAAAATTCTATATTTTTTTCCTTTTTAATTATACATATATTTAGTGAATCTGTATCATATGATTGATATTCTAGACCAGTATTCTAGGTATTTATGAACAAAATAGACAAAATATTCCCACTTGAAATAAACTTGAAACTTTCCTTAAATTAGTATAGTGTTCATATACACACACCATTCTATTGACAATAAAGGGACATAAAGTATTTATTGTTTATAGGTCTTTTTTCTTTAAATGTTAGGTATGTTACAGATCATGTAAGGAAATCCATTATTATATTTGTATAAAATGGTTCACCATACATTGAAGATTCATGGGATAAATAAAGATCATTCAAATTTGATTCTTTATATTAAATGAGGAAAATAAAGTTAAGGTACAAAACATACCTCAAAAAGTTGAATTATGTAAGTCTAAATATGAGCACCTATGAATTTCATACATTTTATTAAAGTTATCACTAACTTTTTTTCCAGTTTATATTATTACCAGGTCTCTTACAGTGTATTTTGGGAATTTCATTGGCTTTATGGAATCCTTGACTGCTTGACTTTATTTTATTTTATTTTATTTTTTGAGCAGGAATAATTTTAAGACATACATGTGTAAGACATGTATATATCTGTAGACACAAACATGAATAGAGCCATCACTAAAATAGAGCTTATGTCATATATTTATTCTACATTTGTATAGATTGTGAAATAATTTATGGCTTGGCATAATTTACTGGGACTTATTTGGTAATCTACTATGTGTGTGTGTGTTGAAAATAATTTATTCAAAACACTTTATAGGAGGTTTCTCTTTGTTTGCCTTGTTGCTTTTTTTTTTTTTTTTAACTAGTTTCAGAAATGGGTAGAAACTGACAAGGGATTTTATTGTCTGGCCAACAGAAAGTTGCATTATGCCTTTCCCTTACAGAGAAGACATAATTAATGATGTTTTTTAAAGCAGAATTTATTCTGAGTTTTTGCTTCATTATTTACCTAGACAAGTATCCAAGAAATATTATATAGTCAACTTAATTTGATACATTCATTTTAGTTGTCAAAAACTAGGCTTCAAACTAGTTTGTTACTACATTCTGTCAAAACCCAGCAAGGAGAAATATGGGGCTTCTTAGATTTGTTAAAGGTTCAATATTCCTGATGATTTTACTTTGGGAGTGAAATATAGCATATTCTCTTAACTGCTTAAGTCTTAACTCCAAGTAAAGAGTAAAACCATTAATAAAAGTGACCTTAGAATGTGAGGTCAAATATTCATTCTTCTTTATGTGAAAATGTAAAGAGAGCATGCAGTCACTCTTTTAATAAAGACAAGAATCTGACAGCACAGGCTCCCTTGGGAGGCTCCAGGGGAAAGCCCATCTCCTTGGACCCTTCCTTCATCTTTAAAGTCAACAGTGTTGGTGGTGCTTTTGTCCTTACCCTGCCTTCTTCTGTCTTCAAATCACTCTTTCTCACTTCCTTTTATAAAGGTAGTTGTGATTATTAGATATTCAAGGATAGCCACCTCCTCTTAAGACCTTTACTTTAACAACTTATGAAGAGTCTTTGTTACCACATAAAGTAGCTCTCACTGTTCCAGGGATTAGGTTCTGAGTCTTTTCAGTGGCCACTCTACAGTCTTTCCACTGTCCATCTGTCTATCCACTGGCATTCTATACACAAAGTTGGTTCTTTGTTTAGCAATTAGAAAAAAAATAGTTTTTAAATTAAATTTAGTTGCATTTTATATTTCAGTCTATTAGTCTATTAAATTATACTTCTTTTTCCTTAGATATTTCTTTCCAGTCAGTTACCATCACCATACATTGTTATCAGTTATGGCATTTATTTTATATCTAATATATATCTCTGATCATGTTAATTTCTACTTCACAACAGCCAGAGTAATATTTTTAAAAGTCAAACACAACCATATCACTCAGCTCTAAATTAGAACAGTTTAGCTGCTACCACTCTTGGGACAAAATCTAAAGTCTGTTTTAAAATAAATTGTCCTTCCCAATCTGAGACTGAAGCTCCAGTCTCTTTTTTAACCACTGGACAACTTTCCATCTGGTATATCAGGCACTCCAACTACACAAAATTTTCACCATTGTAAATGTGCAGTATAGAATTAGCTCTAAGTCTCTGCTTGGTAAACTCCTAGCATCCCTTATGAAGGGGTTAAGCTTCAGAATTTTTTTTTTTTTTCATTTTGCAATGCAGGAGCATGGCTGTGCCATGTTTGGGTCTCACTCACATCTCTTTTATAACACTTGTTGTGTGGTATTAACTTTTTAAAATTGTCACTCTATATCCTCAATGTGAATT
>NW_011476001.1:11920-13870 GCF_000754665.1 Bison bison bison | reverse complement strand
GTGTTTTTTTTTTTTTTAATATAGATTTTTACTCCTTTTTTTTCTCACAGAAACATTAAAACTATATACAAAATACCCGCTGAAACATACTTGTGACCAAAATTCACTTGACAGAAATCTTTAAACAGCCCAATGATATAGGTGTTATATAAATTTTCCATAGCCTTGCAAGTTGTGGAGATTTTATATTTTCAAAAACTGTTTTTCTAGGTGGTCCCAAGATGTTGGAGGAATAGGATGGGAAGACCACTTTCTCCCCCACAAATTCATCAAAAGATCATTTGAATGTTGAACAACTTCTGCAAAATATCTTCTGAAAGCTGTTGGAGGACACTAGGCACCCAGAAAGGCAGCCCAATGTCTTCAAAAGGAGATGGGATAAAATATAAAAGACAAAAAGAGAGACAAAAGATTTAGGAGTGTCACAGCCAGAGATCAGCTCTCCAGAGGAGACCCACGGCACATCTGGGAATGTACTCTCATGGTGCACCTGGGAAACTGAGCTGCCAGGACTAGGGTGGTGAATAAGATGCATGGCCCACCTGGGACAGTACACTCACCAAGCACTTGGTTGTCTGAGCTGCTCAAATCGGGGAAAGGAACAAAACACATAGCCCATTTTCATCTGTGCCCCTGTGGAGCACCTGAGAATCTGAGCAGTTTAGACCTGGAAAGTGCTTGAAAAATAGGGCCCACTTGGGATAGTGCCCTTGAAGAGCACCCTGGAGCCTAAGCAGTGTGGATCTAGGAAGTACACATCACCTTGGACGATGGCAAACCCACTGTGGTTCATCCACTGTGAGCACTCCCCACATATGCCAGTGGTATTTGTTTGCTGCAGTGTTACTCCCTTTCCAAAACACAATTGAACAAATAAGTTATTTAATTGGTCACCTTTGCCTCCCTGTGTCAGGGGGAAATTAGACACTGAAGAGACTTGCAAGCAGAGGAAGCCAAACTAAACAAAGATAGGGGAACTGCTCTGGAAGTGTAACAGATTAAAGCCCTGAAGTTAATACTGAGACTGTGCATTTGAGGGGCACCTATAGAGACCTTGAAAACAAGTACAAGCCAGAACAGGGATTATCTGACTCTAAACTGACCCTACACTGTCCACAACAGCTCCAGAGAAATTTCTAGGTATATATTTTTACTATTACCACTTTTTAAGTTGTTTTTGTTTTTTTTTTAATTTAGTTCTCTATACTCCTTTAGCTATCATTTTTTCTAGCTTACTATTATTTTTTATAGTCTACTATTAGACTTCCCTGGTGGCTCAGATAGTAAATGATCTGCCTACAAGGTGGGAGAGCCGGGTTTGATCCCTGGGTTGGGAAAATCACCTGGAGAAGGAAATGGCAACCCACTCCAGTACCCTTGCCTGGAAAATTCCATGTAAGGAGGAGCCTGGTAGGCTACAGTTCATGGGGTCACAAAGAGTTGGACACAACTGAGCTATTCACTTTCTTTACTTTTATTAAATTTCAAAAAAACCCAAAAACAAAAACTATTTTTAAAACAAATTCCATACATATTTTTAAAATTTGTGATTGACTTTATTTTCTATTTTTATATTGTATTTTTAAAAGTCTAAAAATTTTTGAGTCTATTCTACATTTTTAATCTTTTCTTTTTGATGTTTGTTACCAATGGAATATCAGACCACCTGATCTGCCTCTTGAGAAATCTGTATGCAGGTCAGGAAGCAACAGTTAGAACTGGACATGGAACAACAGACTGGTTCCAAATAGGAAAAGGAGTACGTCAAGGCTGTATATTGTCACCCTGTTTATTTAACTTATATGCAGAGTACATCATGAGAAATGCTGGACTGAAAGAAACACAAGATGGAATCAAGATTGCCAGGAGAAATATCAATAACCTCAGATATGCAGATGACATCACCCTTATGGCAAAAAGTGAAGAGGAACTGAAAAGCCTTTTGATGAA
>NW_011476001.1:1968-11348 GCF_000754665.1 Bison bison bison | reverse complement strand
GAGATGGTTAGATGGCATCACTGACTCGATGGACGTGAGTCTGAGTGAACTCCAGGAGTTGGTGATGGACAGGGAGGCCTGGCGTGCTGCAATTCATGGGGTTGCAAAGAGTCAGACACGACTGAGCAACTGATCTGATCTGATCAATTTTGCACCTCTGAGAACCTAATCTTTAGTATCCATTTTCACCTAGGGATTTGATTACTGACTTGATTGCTCTTTTCCCTTTTGAGACTCCTTTTTTTTTTTTTTTTCTTTCCCCAGACACCCCTATGGACTTTCTCCTGCTTCTCTTCTCTACATAATGCTGTGAATCTCTCTGGGTGTTCTGGACTGTGGAGAACACTTAGGGATTTGTTTACTGCCTAGATTACTCTCTTCCCTTTTGACACCCCTTTTCTTCTTCTGGTCACCTCGATCTCCCACTTCCCTCTTCTCTTCTCTATGTAACTCTGAATCTTTCTGGATGTTCCAGGGTGTGGAGAATTGTTTCACCATTAACCTAGGGGTTTCATCTTCTGTGATGTATGGATGGAGAAGTCTTGAGGCTACTGTAAGAAAAGGACCAAAAGCCAGAGGCAGGAGGGTTAACTCCAAAACTTTAGAACATCAGAGAACTCCTGACTTCATGGAACATTAATAGACAAGAACTCAGAAAATGTCTCCATACTTGCACTGAAGCCAAGCTCCAACCAAAAGTAAACAAGTTCCAGGAAAAGACACACCATGATAATTCTCAAGCCAAACAGAAACAAAACTGAACAATAAACGACAGGCTGTCCACAGACATGCCAAACCATAGACACTCCAAAACTCAGTATTGGACACTTTACTGAACTCCAGAGAGAAGAGTTCCAGCTCCACCCACCAGAACACAGATGAAAGCTCTCCTAACAAGAAAACTGTGAGAAATGACTAGTTCAACCCCACTCCACAATTATGAAGAACCATGAACTTCCAACTTTCAGAAAGGGCACTCCAAACAGTAATTTAAACAAAATGATAAGGCAGTGATATTCAGCAGGTGAAGGAACATGATAAATACCCACCATGCCAAACAAAAGAGGAGGAGGTAGGGAGTCTGCCAGAAAAAGAATTCAAAATAATGATAGTAAAGATGATTCAAATCTTGAAAGCAAAATGAAGTTACAGATAAACAGATTAGAGACAAGTACTGAGAAGATGCAAGAAATGTTTAACAAGGACCTAGAAGAAATAACGAAGGGTCAATCAACAATGAACAATACAATAACTGAGATTAAAACCACTCTGGAGGGAACCAACAGTAGAATAACTAAGGTAGAAGAGAGTAAAAGTGAGGTGGAAGATAGAATAGTGGAAATAAATGAAGCAGAGAGGAAAAAGTAAAAGGAATTAAAAGAAATGAGGACAACCTCAGAGACCACTGGGGCAATGTTGAACATTGGAATCATTGGTATCCCAAAAGAAGACAAAAAGAAAGGGCATAAGAAAATATTTGAGGAGATAATGGCAGAAAACTTCCCTAAAATGGGGAAGGAAATAGCGATCCATGTTCAAGCCCAAAAGGTCTGAAACAGGACAAACCAAAGGTGAAACACTCCAAGACACCTATTAATCAAATTAACAAAGATCAAAAACAAAAAGCAAATATTAAAAGCAACAAGAGAAAAGCAATAAATAACACACAATGAGATCCCCATAAGGATAACAGCTGATCTTTCAATAGAAACTCTTCAGGACAGAAGGGAATTAAAGTGATGAAAGAGAAAAACCTACAACCATGACTACTCTATTCAGCAAGGATCTCATTCAGATTTGAAAGGTAAATCAAAAGCTTTTCAGACAAGCAAAAGCTGAGAGAATTAAGCACCAACAAACCAACTCGTCAACAAATGCTAAAGGATCTTCTCTAGACAGAAAACATAGAAAAGGTTTATAAAAATGAATTCCAAACAACAAAGTAAATGATAACGTGATCATACTTATCAATACTTACCTTAAATGTAGACAGGTTAAATGCTTCAAGCAAAAGAAAAATCCTGACCAAATGCATACAAAAGCAGGACCACTATACAATGCTGTCTACAAGAGATCCACCTCTAACCTAGGGACACACACAGACTGAAAGTGAAGAGCTGGATAAAGATATTTCATGGAAATGGAGACCAAATGAAAACTGGAGTAGCAATGCTCCTATCAGATAAAATAGAATTTAAATTAAATACCATGATAAGAGACAGAGAAGGATACTAAATAATGATCAAAGGATCAATCCAAGAAGAAGATATAACAATTACAAATATATATGCACCCAACGTAGGTGCACCTCAATATGTAATGCAAATGTTAGCAGGTATGAAGGGTGAAATTAACAGTAACACAATAAAAATGGGAGATTTTAACATCCCATGGGAGACTTTAACACCCCACTCATACCTATGGATAGATCAACCAAACAGAAAATTAGCAAGGAAGCACTAGCTTTAAATGATACAGTGGACCAGTTAGACCTAATTGATATCTGTAGGACATTTCACCAAAAAACAATGGATTTCACCTTTTCCTCAAATGCACATGTAAAATTTTCCAGGATAGATCACATCCTGGGCCATAAATCTAGCCTTGGTAAATTTAAAGAAACTGAAATAATTTCAAGCATCTTTTCTGATCAATATACGGAACAATTAGATGCCAATTACAAGGAAAAAAATTATTAAATATATGAACATATGCACGCTAAACAACCCGCTTTTGAATAGCCAGCAGATCACAGAAGAAATAAAAAAGGAAATCAAAATATGCATGGAAACAAACGAAAATGAAAACACAACGACCTAAAACCTATGGGATCCAGTAAAAACAGTTCTAAGAGGGAAGTTCATAGCAATACAAGTATACTTCAAGACAGAAGACAAACATCAAATAAACAGCATAACCTTGCACCTAGAGCAACTAGAAAAAGAAAAAAGAAGAACCCCAAAGTTAAATGGAAAGGAATCATAAAGATCAGAGCAGAAATGAATGAAAAAGAAACGAAGGAGACTAAGGCAAAAATCGACAAAACTAAAAGCTGGTTCTTTGAGAAGATAAATAAAATAGGCAAACCATTAGCCAGACTAATCAAGAAAGAAGAGAAAACAATCAAATCAATTAAATTAGAAATGAAAATGGAGAAATCACAACAGACAACACAGAAATACAAAAGATCATGAGACTACTATGAGCAATTATATGCACCCAACATATATGCATATGCACCCAACAATGGACAACTTGAAAAAATGGATAAATTCTTAAAACAGTGTAAGTTTCCAAAACTGAACCAAGAAGAAATAGAAAATAACAGACCCATCACAAGCACAGAAATCAAAACTGTAAACAAAAATCTTCCTACAAACCAAAGCCCAGGACCAAATGGCTTCACAGGTGAATTCTACCAAAAATTTAGAAGAGAGCTAACACCTATCCTTCTCAAACTCTTCCAGAAGATTGCAGGAGAAGGTAAACTCTCAAACTCATTCTATGAGGCCACCATCATCTTAATACCAAAACCAGACAACGATGCCATGAAAAAAGAAAACTATAGGCCAATAACATTTATGAGCATAGATTAAATAAGTCCTCAACAAAATTCTAGCAAACACAATTCTAGAACAATTTTTAAGGATCATGCATCATGATCAAGTGGGCTTTATCCCAGGGATGCAAGGATTCTTCAGTGTTTTCAAATTAATCAATGTCATACACCATATTTGCAAATTGAAAGATAAAAACCATATGATTATCTCAATATATGCAAATAAACCCTTGAAAAAATTCAACACACATTTATGATTATTTTTAAATATAAATTTATTTATTTTAATTGGAGGCTAATTACTTTACAATATTGTATTGGCTTTGGCATACTTTGACATGAAGCCATTTATGATTAAAACTCTCCAAAAAGAAGGCATAGAAGGAATATAACTCAACATAATAAAAGCCATATTTGACAATCACACAGCAAATATTATCCTCAATGGTGAAAAATTGAAAGCATTTCCTCTAAAATCAGGAACACAACAAGGGTGCCCACTCTCACCACTACTAGTCAACATAGTTTTTCAAGTCCTAGCCACAGCAATCAGAGAGGAAAAGCAAATTAAAGGAATCCAGATAGAAAAAGAAAAAGTGAAACTCTCACTATTTGCAGATGACATGATCCTCTACATAGAAAATCCTAAAAGCACAACTAGAAAATTACTAGAGCTAATCAATGAATACAGTAAATTTGCAGGATATAAAATTAGTACACAGAAGTCCCTTGCACTCCTATACACTAACAATGAGAACACATAAAGACAAATTAAGGAAACAATTCCATTCACCATTGAAATGAAAAGAATAAAATACTTAGGAATAAATTTACCTAATGGAAAAAAAGACCTATATATACATCAGTCAGTTCAGTTCAGCCTCTCAGTCCTGTCCGACTCTTTGCGACCCTGTGAATCACAGCACACCAGGCCTCCCTGTTCATCACCAACTCCTGGAGTTCACTCAAACTCATGTCCATATATATATATACACAGAAAACTATAAAAAAACTAATGAAAGAAATCAAAGAAGATCCAAATAGATGGAGAGATATACCATGTTCGTGGATTGGAAGAATCAATATAGTGAAAATGATTCTATTACTCAAAGCAATCTATAGATTCAACACAATCCCTATTAAGCTACCAATGGTATTTTTCACAAGTAATTTGAAAGTATTAGAACAAGAAATTTCACAATTTTATGAAACACAAAAAACCTTGAATAGTCAAAGCAATCTTAAGAAGCAAAAATAGAACTGGACGAATCAACCTGCCTGACTTCAGACTATACTACAAAGCTACAGTCATCAAGACAGTACGGTAGTGCCATAAAGACAGAAATATAGGTTAATGGAGCAAAATAGGAGGCCAGAGATAAATCCACACATCTATGGACACCTTATTTTTGACAAAGTAGGCAAAAATATACAATGGAGAAAAGATAATGTCTTTAACAAGTGCTGCAGGGAAAACTGGTCAACCACTTGTAAAAGAATGAAACTAGAACATTTTCCAACAGTATGCACAAAAATAAACTAAAAAGTTATTAAAGATCTAAATGTAAGACCAGAAACTGTAAAACTCTTATAGGAAAACACAGGCAGAACACTCTCTGACATAAATCACAGCAAGTTCCTCTATGACCCACCTTCAAGAATAATGGAAGTAAAAACAAACAAACAAACAAAAAACTTAAAAGCTTTTGCACAACAAAGTAAACTATATGCAAGGGGAAAAGGCGGCCTTCAAATTGGAAGAAAATACTAGCAAAGGAAGCAACTGACAAAGAATTGATTTCCGAAATATACAAGCAGCTCATGCAGCTCAATAGCAGGGAAAAAAAAACAAAAACAAAAAACGACCCAATCAAAAAGTGGGCCAAATAACCAAACCAACATCTCTCCAGGAAAACATACAAATGGCTAGCAAACACATGAAAAGGTGCCACCATCACTCATTATCTGAAAAATGCAAATCAAAATCACAGTGTGGAACCATCTCACATAGCTCAGAATAAGTGTTAGTCACTTGGTTGTGTCTGACTATTTGCAACCCCATGGTCCATAGCCCACCAGGCTCCTCTGTCTATGGGATTTCGCAAGCATGAACTTGGAGTAGGTTGCCCTTTCCTTCACTGGTGAGAATAGTTGCCATCAAAATATCTACAAACAACAAATGCTGGAAAGGGTGTGGAGTAAATGGAACCCTGTTATACTGTTGGTGGGAATGCAAACTAGTACAGCCTCTATAGAGAACAATGTGGTGATTCCTTAAAAAACAAACTGGAAACCAAACTGTCATATGACCCAGCAGTCCCACTACTGGGCATACACACTGAGAAAAACAGAGTTGAAAGAGACACGTGTACCCTGACATTCATGGCAGCACTGTTTACAATAGCCAGGACATGGAAGCATCCTAGATGTCTACTGGCAGATGAATTGATAAGAAAAGTGTGGTACATGCACTTAATGAAATATTACTCATCAATAAAAAGAACACATTTGAGTCACTTCTAATGAGGTCGATGAAAATGAAGCCTACTATACAGAGTGAAGTAAGTCAGAAAGAGAAACACCAAAGAGTATATTAATACATATATATGGAATTCTGAAAGATGGTAATGACAACCCTATATTCAAGACAGCAAAAGAGACACAGATGTAAATAAGACTTTTGGACTATGTGGAAGAAAGCGAGGGTGGGATGGTTTGAGAGAATAACATTGAAACGTGTATATTACAATATGTAAAACAGACGACGAGTGCTAGTTCAATGCCTGAAGCAGAGGACTGAAAGCTGGTGCTCTGAGAGGGATAGGGTGGGAAGGGAAGTAGGAGGGGGTTCAGGATGCGGGGGACAAACGTATACGTGTGGCTGATTTATGCTGATGTATGGCAAAAACCACCACAATATTGTAAAGCAATTAGCCTCCAATTAAAATAAATAAATTACATTTATAAAAAAAAAAAAGAGGTGAAGGACTTCCTTCATGGTCTAGTGGTTGAGTCCGAACTCTCAGTGCAAGGGTATGGGTTTGATCCTTGATTGGGGAAGTTCTGTATGCTTCAGGGCATGGCCAAAATAAGAAATAAATATTCTTTGGTATATTTTTTAAAATGAAATAAACTGCTTTTATTAAAAAAAGTAATTATGTTGTTAATAGTTGTTTTTATTTCAAAATATAGTTATATGACTTTTCATTCACATATTAAATAAAGCAATATGTTTTCAGATTTATCCAATTTCAACCACTGGGTTGTGAAGATCCCCTGGAAGAGGTCATGGCAATCCACTCCAATATTGTTGCCTGGAATTGTTGAAGCTGTTGAAGCTGAACTTCAATATTTTGGCCACCTGATGCGAAGAGCTGACTCATTTGAAAAGACCCGGACATTGGGAAAGATTGAAGGCAGGAGGAGAAGGGGACAACAGAGGGTGAGATGGTTAGATGGCATCACCAACTCAATGGACATGAGTTTGGGTAAACTCTGGGAGTTGGTGATGGACAGGGAGGCCTGCTGTGCTGCAGTCCATGGGGTCACAAAGAGTCAGACATGTCTGAGTGACTGAACTGATTGTTGCCTGGAGAATCCCCATGGACAGAGGAGCCTGGTGGATCCATGGATAAGGGTGACTGCTTTAGGGGTAAGAATAGTATAAATGGACATTTTGGTGGATGTGTAGCTTTAAAACTATTAAAATTAATTGTATTTTATATATTGTAGTGTGTATATGTCAAGTCAGTATGAAGGTCAAGAAGTAACAAGTTAGAACGGACATGGAACAACAGATTGGTTCAAAACTGGGAAAGGAGTACATCAAGACTGTATGTTGTCGCCCTGTTTATTTGACTTATATGCAGAGTACATCATGTGAAATGCTGGGCTGGATGAAGCACAAGCTAGAATCAAGATGGCTGGGAGAAATATTAATAACCTCATATATGCAGATGACACGACCCTAATGGCAGAAAGTGAAGAGAAACTAAAGAGTCTCTTGATGAAGGTGAAATAGAAGAGTGAAAAATCTGACTTAAAAAACCTCAATATTCAAAAAATAAAGATTATGGCATCTAGTCCCAACACTTCATGGCCAATAGAAGGGGAAAAATAGGAAAGAATGACAGAATTTATTTTGGGAGGCTTCAAAATCACTGCAGATGGTGATTGCAGTCATGAAACTAAAAGACATTTGACCCTTGGAAGAAAAACAATGACAAAACTAGCCAGAGGCTATTAAAAAACAGAGGCATCATTTGCTGACAAAGGTCCATTTAGTCAAAGCTATGGTGTTTTCAGTAGTCACAAATATGAGAATTGGACGATAAAGAAGGCTGAGCATCAAAGAATGAATATTTTTGAACTGTGGTGCTGGTGAAGACTCTTGAAAGTTCCTTGGACAGCAAAGAGATCAAACCAGTCCATGCTAAAGGAAATCAACCCTGAATATTCATTAGAAATAGTGATTCTGAAGCTGAAGCTGCAGTACTTTGTCTACCTGATGCAAAAAATAAGGCTCATTGGAAAAGACCCTGATGCTGGGAAACATTGAGGGCAGTAGGAGAAGGGGGCAATAGAGGATGAGATGGTTGGATGGCATCATCACCTCAATGGACCAGACTTTGAGCAAACTCCAGGAGATAGTCAAGCCAGTCAAGCCTGGCATGCTACAGTCCATGGACTTGCAAATCAGACAGGACTGAGTGACTGAACACCAATGTGTGAAATCAATCCCAATCTCCCAATTTATCCCTCTTCCCCTTTCTATCCTAGTAACTATAAGTTTATTTTCTACATCTGTGACCCTATTTCTGTTTGAAAATTTGTTCATTTGTACCATATTCCATATATGTATATATATACATATATATCAGTTCAGTCTCTCAGTCGTGTCGGACTCTTTGCTACCCCATGAATCACAGCACACCAGGCCTCCCTGTCCATAACCAACTCCCTGAGTTTACACAAAATCATGTGCATAGAGTCAGTGATGACATCAAGACATCTCAACCTCTGCCCTCCCCTTCTCTTCCTGCCCCCAATCCCTCCCAGCATCAGTCTTTGCCAATGAGTCAACTCTTCACAAGAGGTGGTAAAAGTACTGGAGGTTCAACTTTAGCATCATTCTGTCCAAAGAACACCCAGGACCGATCTACTTTAGAATGGACTGGTTGGATCTCCTTGCAGTCCAAGGGACTCTCAAGAGTCTTCTCCAACACCACAGTTCAAAAGCAACAATTCATCGGCGCTCAACTTGCTTCACAGTCCAACTCTCACATCCATACATGACCACAGGAAAAGCCATAGCATTTACTAGATGGACCTTTGTTGCCAAAGTCATGTCTCTGTTTTTGAATATGCTACCTAGGTTGGTCATAACTTTCCTTCCAAGGAGTAAGCAGCTTTTAATTTCATGGCTGCAATCACCATCTGCAGTGATTTTGGAGCCCCAAAATAAAATCAGCCACTGTTTCCCCATCTATTTCCCATGAAGTAATGG
The DNA here is from genome assembly GCF_000754665.1 of Bison bison bison. Lineage (NCBI taxonomy): Eukaryota > Metazoa > Chordata > Mammalia > Artiodactyla > Bovidae > Bison > Bison bison. The sequence goes on along the minus strand of NW_011476001.1, from coordinate 2,283 downwards.
GACCAGATGCCATGATCTTAGTTTTTTGAATGTTGAGCTTAAAGCCAAATTTTTTCACTCTCCTCTTTCGTTTTCATCAAGAGGCTTTTTAGTTCCTCTTCACTTTCTGCCATAAGGGTGGTGTCATCTGCATATCTGAGGTTATTGATATTTCTCTTGGCAATCTTGATTCCATCTTGTGCTTCTTCCATCCAAGCATTTCTCAGGCTGCACTCTGCATACAAGTAAAATAAGCAGGGTGACAAGATACAGCCTTGAAGTACTCCTTTCCCTATTTGGAACCAGTCTGTTGTTCCATATCCAGTTCTAACTGTT
>NW_011476001.1:0-1743 GCF_000754665.1 Bison bison bison | reverse complement strand
CAGAAATAGATGTTTTTCTGGAACTCTCTTGCTTTTTTGATGATCCAGTGGATGTTGGCAATTTGATCTCTGGTTCTTCTGCCTTTTCTAAAGCCAGCTTGAATATTTAGAATTTCACAGTTCACATATTGCTGAAGCCTGGCTTGGAGAATTTTGAGCATTACTTTACTAGCATGTGAGATGAGTGCAATTGTGCAGTAGTTTGAGCATTCTTTGGCATTCCCTTTCTTTGGGATTGGAATGAAAACTGACCTTTTCCAGTCCTGTGGCCACTGCTGAGTTTTCCAAATTTGCTGGCATATTGAGTGCAACACTTTCACAACATCATCTTTCAGGATTTGAAATAGCTCAACTGGAATTCCATCACCCCCCACCAGCTTTGTTCGTAGTGATGCTTTCTAAGGCCCACTTGACTTCACATTCCAGGATGTCTGGCTCTAGGTGAGTGATCACATCATCGTGATTGTCTTGGTCATAGAAATCTTTTCTGTACAGTTCTTCTGTGTATTCTTGCCACCTCTTCTTAATATCTTCTGCTTCTGTTAGGTCCATAACATTTCTGTCCTTTACCGAGAACATCTTTCCATAAAATATTCCTTTGGTATCTCTAATTTTCTTGAAGAGATCTCTAGTCTTTCCCATTCTGTTGTTTTCTGCTATTTCTTTGCATTGATTGCTGAAGAGGCATTCTCATCTCTCCTTGCTATTCTTTGGAACTCTGCATTCAGATGCTTATATCTTTCTTTTCTCCTTTGCTTTTCACTTTTCTTCTTTTCACAGCTATTTGTAAGGCCTCCCCAGGCAGCCATTTTACTTTTTTGCATTTATTTTCCATGTTTTGACTATAGTTGATTTACAATGTGTTAGGTTCTGGTTTACAAAAAAGAAAATAAATAAGTCATTTATACATATACATATACCCACAGTTTTTGAAAGACTCTTTTCCCACATAGGTCATTAAAGAGTGCTGAGTGCAGTTCTCTGTGCGATACAGTACAGTAGTTCCTTATTATTTAACTAACTACTGTGTAGCACAGAGAACTATACTCAACAGTCTGTAATGACCTATGTGGGAAAAGAGTCTTTTAAAACTGTGGATATATGCATATGTATAAATGACTTGCCTTTTTTTTTTTTTTTTGTAAAGCAGAACCTAACATATGATTGTAAATCAACTATACTAAAAATTTAAAAAAATAATAATTTTAAAGGCTCTTAGTCCATTTTTGTAAGAGAAATTTTTGTAAGAGTAATTGTTAAACTTCCTTTAAAGCATACTATCCCAAGGAATAAAAAGCAGAATCAATGATGTCTCTCATACACATTTAGTAAAATATATCAAGTCCCTAAATCTTTTTACTTCTCTAAAAATTACTTTTGACATTGAGCTGGGAACTGCACACATTTTGTTACTATTTCTCTGTTTATCCTATTATTGTCTCAGCTCAGCTCAGCTCAGTCACTCAGTCATGTCTGAGTCTTTGCAACCCCATGAATCCTAGCATGTGAGGCCCCCCTGTCCATAACCAACTCCCAGAGTTCACTCAAACTCATGTCCATTGAGTCGGTGATGCCATCCAGTTTTCTCATCTTCTGTCGTCCCTTTTTCCTCCTGTCCCCAATCCCTCCCAGCATCAGAGTCTTTTCCAATGAGTCAATTCTTCCCATGAGGTAGCCAAAGTATTGGAGTTTCAGTTTCAGCATCAGTCCTTCCAATGAACACCCAGGACTAATTTCCTTTAG
>NW_011476000.1:11898-14681 GCF_000754665.1 Bison bison bison | reverse complement strand
ATTAGAACTGATTCAAATGTATTCTTTTTAATGGCTGAGTAATACTCCATTGTGTATATGTACCACAGCTTTCTTATCCATTCATCTGCTGATGGACATCTAGGTTGCTTCCATGTCCTGGCTATTATAAACAGTGCTGCGATGGGGTACATGTGTCTCTTTCATTTCTGGTTTCCTCGGTGTGTTTGCCCAGCAGTGATTGCTGGGTCATAAGGCAGTTCTATTTCCAGATTTTTAAGGAATCTCCCCACTGTTCTCTATACTGGCTGTACTAGTTTTAATTCCCAACAGTGTAAGAGGGTTCCCTTTTCTCCACACCCTCTCCAGCATTTATTGCTTGTAGACTTTTGGATAGCAGCCATTCTGACTGGCTTGAAATGGTACCTCATTGTGGTTTAAGTAGCCGTGCAAAATACAGCTCTCTTTTCTTTTTTCTTTCTCTCTCTCTCTCTCTCTCACACACACACACACACATATACACCTCAACTTGGGAATGTATATAACATTCCGTTTATTTTTTCAACCTGATATTGGAAATATTGGGAGATAGGGAAGTATGGAGTTATACTAAAGGTAAAAACAGAGGTAGGTGCTATTTTATCCCAATCTTGAACAACACTGCCTCGAGTTGATGACTCTGAAAAAATTCAATCTGTTTTATTATTTTATATTATGGGGCTTCTCTTGATTGCTTCTTCATTATTTCCAAGGCATTGCAACAATACCCTTCTCCATTTCCTATAGACAATGACAGAAAGCAACTTTTTTTCCTATTAAATTTTGTTATTCCAGACAGTATTGTGATGCACAAAAATGCCTTCAGCAGATTCTTAACACCCTGAAGCCTTCTAGGGTGTTCTCAACCCATATTTTCAGTGTCTTAATCAGGAGGAGTTAACCTAGTGCATGTTATTTCTGAAGCAGTGATAGGAGGTTTCTTCTGTGGAACTGATGTAGAATGAGAAGTTAATGAGGAATTGACACATACCACCATAAACAACCCCAATCATAACAAACTAGAATGAGCCACTAAGAAATGGAATGGCCTTGGGAAAACAGAGATATCAATGAAAATCTATGCAGGTTTAATATTATCTTTCTTTTTGGGGTCCTTTGAGTACAGAGGTATGTGACCAGACTATATCTGCTCTTGGGCAGGCGAGAATGCCTCTGTCTTTGTTTGTGATAATATATTTTTCTTAAATTTTTTTCTGTCTTTTTGACTGGATAGTAGGTATGATGTTGGAATCTTCTCTGTGTCAGTAAGGATGAATGAATCTTTAGAGAATTTTCACATTTTCTAATTATGGAAGGTGTGTCCATTCATGCCTTTGACTTTATTTTCTCACCTGCCTATCTCCTTTTGGGTTATGCCTGCATTTTCACAAGTGTATCCTTGATTATTCACATGTCCCTCTTCAGACAAGGACTTCATAAAGGGTATGGGAAATACTACATTATTCCATACTTCATGTTATGTTTTATAGTTCTGCCATGGGTTTGATGCTAAAACCTTTGTGTTAAAAAATAGGATTAAATCTGTATAAAGATTATGTGCATTCTTTAAGCCTGGTCCATTCAAATGAGATTGACTTCCTCTAGAATTTAAAAAAGAAACAAACAGATAAGTCCTTCCATATAGAAAACCTTTCCATTTTCACTTAGTACTGAAGCACTTAGCACTGAAGCACTTAGCTGATCATTTTTATTACCAGTTCTTATTAAATCTTTTTTTTCCCCCTGCTTCTAGGAGTGGCAACTTCTCCTAATCTGTGATTTGGAAGAATGTTTTATCACAATAGGAGCATTTTTCACCCAACCACATTTTTCCTCATTGAAATCCCAGGTCTAGAAGAGGTCCATGGCTGGATCTCCCTGCCTATCTGCTCTGTATACCTTTTGGCTTTACTGAACAATGTCACAATTCTGCTGGTTATCAAGATGGACCAGACAATCCAGAAGCCCATGTTCTACTTTCTGGTCATCCTTTCAACAATTGATTTGGCCCTTTTGACAACCTCAGGACCCCATATGCTGGGTATCATATGGTTTAATGCTCATGAGATCAAGTTTGGAGCTTGTGTGGCCTAGATGTTCTTGATCCATGCTTTCACTGGCACAGAGGCTCAAGTCCTGGTGGCGATCGCCTTTAACTGCTGTATGACAATTTGTGCTCCACTCCAGCACATGACCATCTTGACATCCAAGGTGTTGTGGGCATCAGTTTGTACATTGTAATGTGTCCAAACCTGCTTACACTTCCCGTGATCTGTGTCATCTATTGCTTACGCTTTTGCCAGTTTCAATAATAATAATACCTCAAACCTACTGTGAACACATGGGAACTGCAAAACTATCCTGTGGAAATATCCAGTTCAGTTCAGTTCAGTCGCTGTCAAGTCCAGCTCTTTGCGACCCCATGGACTGCAGCATGTCGAACTTCCCTGTTCATCACCAACTCCCAGAGCCTATACAAACTCATGTCCCTTAAGGCAGTAATACCATCCAATCATCTCATCCTCTGTCATCACCGTCTCTTCCTGCCTTCAATCTTTCCCAGTATCAGGGTCTTTTCAAATGAGTCAGTTCTTCACATAAAGTGGCCAAAGTATTGGAGTTTCAGCTTCAGCATCAGTCCTTTCAAAGAATACTCAGGATTGATCTCCTTTACAATGGACTGGTTGGATCTCCTTGCTGTCCAAGGCACTCTCAAGAGTCTTCTCCAACACCACAGTTCAAAAACATCAATTCTTTGGCTCTCAATTTTCTTTATAGTTCAACTC
>NW_011476000.1:10726-10927 GCF_000754665.1 Bison bison bison | reverse complement strand
AGTTTGAACATTCTATGGCATTGCCTTTCTTTGGGATTGGAATGAAAGTGGACCTTTTCCAGTACTGTGGCCACTGCTGAGTTTTCCAAATTTGCTGACATATTGAGTGCAGCACTTTCACAGCATCGTCTTTTACGATTTGTAATAACTCAGCTGGAATTCCATCACCTCCACTAGCTTTGTTCGTAGTGATGCTGCCTA
>NW_011476000.1:0-10466 GCF_000754665.1 Bison bison bison | reverse complement strand
GGTTATCTGGGTCATGAAGATCTTTTTAGTATAGTTCTTCTTGGTATTCTTGCCATCTCTTTTTATTATCTTCTGCTTGTTAGGTCCTTACCATTTCTGTCCTTTATTGAGCCCATCTTTGCATGAAATGTCCCCTTGGTATCTCTAATTTTCTTGAAGAGATCTCTAGTTGTTCCCGTTCTATTGTTCTCTTCTATTTCTTTGCACTGATCATTGAGGTAGGCTTTCTTATCTCTCCTTCCTATTCTTTGGATCTCTGCATTCTTTTCTATTTGTAAGGCCTCCTCAGACAACCATTTTGCCTTTTTGCATTTCTTTTTCTTGTTGATGTCTTGATCACTGCCTACTCTACAATGTCACAAACCTTTGTCCATAGTTCTTCAGGAACTCTGTCTATCAGATCTAATCCCTTGAATCTATTTGTCACTTCCACTCTATAATCATAAGGGATTTTATTTAGGTCATACCTGAATGGTCTGAGCACTGAAGGATTGATGCTTTCAAACTGTGGTGTTGGAGAAGACTCTTGCGAGTCCCTTGGACTGCAAGGAGATCCAACCAGTACATCCTAAAGGAGATCAGTCCTGGGTGTTCATTGGAGGGACTGTGTTGAGGCTGAAATTCCAATACTTCGGCCACCTGATTTGGATAGCTGACTCATTGGAGAAGACCCTCATGCTGGGAAAGATTGAGGGCAGGAGAAGAAGGGGACGACAGAGGATGAGATGGTTGGATGGCATCATCTACTCGATGGACATGGGTTTGGGTGGACTCCAGGAGTTGGTAATGGACAGGGAGGCCTGGCATACTGTAGTTCATGGGGTCGCAAAGAGTCAGACAAGACAGAGTGACTGAACTGAACTGAACTGAATGGTCTAGTGGTTTTCCCTATTTTCTTTAAGTCTGAATTTGGGAATAAGGCATTCATGATCTGTGGCACAGTCACCTCCCAGTCTTATTTTTGTTGACTTTATAGTGCTTCTCCATCTTCTGCTGTAAAGAATATAATCAATCTGATTTTGGCATTGACCATCTGGTGATGTCTATACGTAGAGTTTTCTCTTTTGTTGTTGGAAGTGGTTGTTTGCTATGACCAGTGTGTTCTCTTGGCAAATCTCTGTTAGCCTTTGCCCTGCTTTTTTGTACTCCAAGGCCAAACTTGCCTGTCAATCCAGGTATCTCTTGACTTCCTACTTTCACATTCCAGTCACCTATGATGAAAAGGACATCATCTTTTGGTGTTAGTTCAAGAAGGTCTTGTAGGTCTTCATAGAAATGTTCAACTTCAGTTTCTTAAGCATTAGTTGTTGGGAAACAGACTAGGATTACTGTGATATTTAATGATTTGTCTTGTAAATAAACAGAGATCATTCTGTCCTTTTTGAGATTGCACCCAAGTACTGCATTTCATACTCTTTTGTTGATTATGAGGGCTACTCCATTTCTTCTAAGGGATTCTTGCCCATAGTAGTAGATATAATGGTCATCTGAATTAAGTTTGCTCATTCCAATCCATTTTAGTTCACTGATTCCTAAAATGTCAATGTTCACTCTTGCCATCTCCTGCTTGACCACTTTCTATTTACCATGATCCATGGACCTAACATTCCAGGTTACTATACAATATTTTTATTTATAGCACTGGACTTTACACCCACCATCAGTCACATTTACACCTGGGTGTTGTTTTCGTTTTGGTTCCATCTCTTCATTTTTTCTGGAGTTATTTCTACACTTTTCTCCAGTAGCATTTGGGCACCACTAACCTGGGGAGTTCATCTTTCAGTGTCATATCTTTTTGCCTTTTCATACTGTTCATGGGGTTCTGAAGGCAAGAATACTGAAGTGATTTGCCATTCCCTTCTCCAGTGGATCACATTGTGTCAGAACTCTCCACTATGGCCCTTTCGTCTTGGGTGGCCCTATGCATCTTGGATCATAGTTTCATTGAGTTAGGTAAGGCTATGGTCCATGTGATCAGTTTGATTCATTTTCTGTGATTGTGTTTTTCATTCTATCTGCCCTCTGAAGGATAAGGATAAGAGGCTTATGGAAGCTTCCTGATAGGAGAGACTGACTGTAGGGGAAACTGGGTCTTGTTCTGATAGGCAGGGCCATGCTCAGTAAATCTTTACTTACTATCTCTTAATAACACATTAAGTAAAAGTAACCCTAACTGGAACAATGGGATAAAGACCTCAGAGAGAAGGTGTATGACCTTACCTAATGTTTCTCAGCTTTTGTTCTGAAATTAACTCTTACTAAACTTATTGGTTACATGCCCATGATTTCCAAGATATTGCCATATTTGAATATATGTATATGAAAGTGATTGAGAATATATATATAGAGACATATATATACTTAAGTATGTACATGCAGATACACATATATGTTTGCACTTCATATCATGTATGAAGTTTTATATTTCCAGAGATTTAACTTTAAGATTTGTGTGATATAACTGAAAGACAAGAGTCAAAAGAAACATTTAACTTCATTCTTTGTAGTCTATGCTTTATATCTTAAACCTGATCATGCTCTGTTTTAAGTATTATCTAAGATATCTGCTTAAACCTAAAGAGATTCAATTTTTGCACTCAAATACATTCCAGTCAGAATAAGAACTATGTGTACATTTGACTCAGCACTAATGGATAAGTGTTACAATAAATTAGAACTTTCACCAAATGTTACAGACTGGTGGCATAAGAGATTCTCAGTATAGTTTACATAGGTCCAGTGTTTACAAAGGTGGTGCTGTGAGCTAAATCTTATTTTAATTAACCACTTAAAATATGCCAGGAATTATACCAAGTGCCTGATATCTAGTACTTAATTTATCTTCAAAATGCCTTATGCTCTTGGTCCAATTATCATCCCTAATTTTCCAGTTGAGGAAACTGAGACATAGAGATAATTAGTAAATCACTCATGGTGATATAGCCATACATGGGAGTCCAGTATTTGAACTGAGTCAGATCAGTCCCAGGGTTGGCCACTTTGACCATTTGTCTCTATGGCCTCTATGACATATATATGAACAACTGTAAAAGGGGAACAATCATGGACAGAGGATAGTGGGTCCAAAGACCCCTAAAGCTAAGCTTTCAATGAACTGAGATACCTGGTCAGTGAAGGGAGACAGGGAGAGCTAAGGCTGAAAATGGAGTCTCCAATGCTAGCTTATTATGTTTGAACTTAGAATATGAATTAGGTGCCATTTTGTCTAGAAACAGCAACCCATAGAATTTGACTACAGAATCTTCCCTAGAGGAACATGAATACTTCTCTCTATGGCATATACAAATGATAATATCTGTGTTTTTGTCCCACATTCATAACTTTCTATAAATCCCTAACCATGTTACTTTCTCTTGGGTTTCTCTTTTTCTAAATCATAGTCTGAGGGTTTTGTCAGCAATCTCAGAGGAGTTAATCTCAGAGCACGATTTATAAGAGAAAGCTGAATTAACTCATTTTTTTCCAAACCTATAAACAGCTACAACCTTAATATAAAACTTCTCTCTCCAGACTGTATGAAAAAACAGACATAGAGTTTTACTGTTTGATATTTATCATGTGTCTCTCTTTCTAAGGAAAAATGAAGCATCACACATGAATTTTCTTTTTATTTAGGTGTGTACTGAAGTCAAATGAAAGAGGCACGATCCATCCAACGTGGCTGAGAACTACTACTTTGATATGATATGCTTGATGCAGTAATCCGCTTCAGGTGGGAAATCTTGCAACTTTTAAATAGAGATGGGTATCTTTAAAAATATATAAAAGATTAAAGGCATTTAAAATCTACTTACAAGAATGGTTATTTAGTTGGTTGATAAAGTAAAATTTCTGCTTCTGGAATAGGTTACAGGGATTGAATGAAATGCCTTTATGAAGCAGGATGAAAGTCTGAGGTGAACAGTGGCGTGTTATTGAGCATTTATTTATAGAGATGAACCCAAAGTAGGCATCACAATGTCTAGAAGTTTTGCTCTTCACCTGCACCCTGACAGGGGCCACTGGCAATTACCTGGAAGTTTCCATTTAAAACACACACACACACACACACACACACACACGCACACACACATAAAGGAGCATTGCAAAATACAGCTGTTCTCTATCTCTCCATCTTTCTTTTTTTCTTTATCTCACAAACACACACACCAACTTCAGAATGTATACAACATTTATTTTATTCATTCAACCTGATATATTTCCCATGGAAATATGGAGTTATACTAAGGTTAAAACCACTCCAGTACTCTTGCCTGGAGAATCCCATGGAGGGAGGAGCCTGGTAGGCTGCAGTCCATGGGGTCGCTAAGAGTCAGACACGACTGAGCGACTTCACTTTCACTTTTCACTTTCGTGCATTGGAGAAGGAAATGGCAACCCACTCCAGTATTCTTGCCTGGAGAATTCCAGGGATGGGGGAGCCTGGTGGGCTGCCATCTATGGGGTCGCACAGAGTCGGACATGATTGCAGCGACTTAGCAGTAGCAACAGCAATGCTACTTTATCATGAACTTGAAGCACTCTGCCTCAAGTTGGGAACCCAGAGAAAGTGTCTTATCTTTATTATTTGAGTTTATGGGGTTTCTCCTGATTGCTTCTTGATCATTTTGAAGGCATTGCAAAATTGCTTCTATTTCCTTTAGACATTGATGAAAAGCAAGTCTCTCTTCTGTTAGATTTTGTTGTTTCAGATTTTTTGTGATGCTCAAAAATACCTTCTGCAGATCCATAACAACCTGAAGCCTTTTAGGCTGTACTCTACCCACACTTCCAATGTTTTAGTCAGGCAGAAGGAGTGAATAGAGTACATGCCAGTTCTGAAGCAGTGATAAAATTATCAGGTTTTCTCAGAGGAGCTGATGTAGAGTGAACAGTGAATGCAGAATTTGTCACATACCAGTAGAAACCAATATATTCATAACAATCGAAAATGAACCACTATTAAATGAAATGACTGAGAAAATAGAGACATCAGTGAAAATCTACAGAAGTTTATTATCTTTTTATTATTATCTTTCTTTCAGGGATCTTTCAAGTACAGAGGTATGTGTCCACTTGAGTCTGCTCTTGGGCAGGAATCTCAGAATGTCTGTATTTTTTTTCTTATGATAATATATATCTCTGATATTTTGCTTCTGTCATTTTACAGAAAACTGTTCGATCTTGGAATTTTCTGTATGTCAAAATGATAAATAAATCTTTAGAGAAATTCTGCCTTTTCTAATTATGGAAGTGTTGTGTGCATTCATGCCTATGACTACTTTCTTATCTGCCTCTCTCTTTTGGGGTTATGTCTGCATTCTCATATGTGTATCCTTGGCTTTTCATGTGTCCCCTTTCAGTAGGGATTTCAAAAAAGATATAGAGAATATTAAATTATTCCATACTTCATGCTATGATTTATGTTTTCTATTTTGCCCAGGGTTTGATGATAAACCTTAGATGATAAAAAAAATAGGGTTAAAGGTTTATAAGGATTACATATTTTGAGACTGGACCATTCAAACAAGTATGGCTTGATTTAGAATATGAAAAAGAATTAATAGATCTTCCAAAGCAAAATTTTTCATTTCACAATATATTGAAACTCTAAGCTAATCATTTTCATAACCAGTTCTTACTGAAATTTCTTTTTTTCTTCTTCCTTCTAGGAGTGACGACTTCTTCTACTCTGTGACTTGGAAGGATGTTTTATCACAATAGGAGCATTTTTCACCCAACCACATTTTTCCTCATTGGAATCCCAGGTCTGGAAGAGGTCCATGCCTGGATCTCCCTGCCTTTCTGCTCTGTTTACCTTGTGGCTTTACTGGGAAATGTCACAATTCTGCTCGTCATCAAGACAGAGAAGACCCTCCGGGAGCCCATGTTCTACTTCCTGGCCATCCTTTCAACAATTGATTTGGCCCTTTCAACAACCTCAGTACCCCGTGTGCTGGGTATCTTCTGGTTTGATGCTCACGAGATTAATTTTGGAGCTTGTGTGGCCCAGATGTTCCTGATCCATGCTTTTACTGGCATGGAAGCTGAAGTCTTGCTGGCGATGGCCTTTGACCGTTATGTGGCGATCTGTGCTCCACTCCGCTACATGACCATTTTGACATCCCGGGTGCTCATGGGCATCAGCATGTGCATTGTAATTCGTCCAGTTCTGCTTACGCTTCCCATGATCTATCTCGTCTATCGCCTACCATTTTGCCAGGCTTATATAATACCTCATTCCTACTGTGAACACATGGGAATTGCAAAACTGTCCTGTGGAAATATCCGAATTAATGGTATCTATGGACTTTTTGTTGTTTCCTTCTTTGTCCTAAACCTAGTCCTTATTGGCATCTCCTATGTTTATATTCTCAGGGCTGTCTTCTGTCTCCCATCCCAAGATGCACGACTAAAAGCCCTAAGCACATGTGGGTCCCATATTGGGGTCATCTGTGTTTTCTATATCCCCTCAGTCTTCTCTTTCCTTACCCACAGATTTGGACACAAAATACCTCGCTATATTCATATTCTTGTTGCCAACCTCTATTTGATTATCCCACCCTCACTCAACCCCATCATTTACGGTATAAAGACCAAACAGATATGGGAGCCTGTACTCCGTGCATTTATTAAAAAATAAGACACTTACCACATTGTTTTATTAAGGATTTTGTTCTCTCAAGGAAGATATGCGTATTCTTGCTTTAACAAATATCTCCTGGTCCTGATCTATTGCTGCCAGATTGCAACACAAGTTGATTTATTCCTAACTGCTGACTAATGGGTTCTAGGACTTGTGGAAACTTTATTGGAACTTCAATTCAAAGGTTAATAGGCTAACTTGAAAGGAAGCTGTTGTGGTCTCTATTTGTATATCATCATACTTTGTTCTTGATAGCATGAAACTATTTCTCTTCCAGGCAAAGAATGTATAAATGGTGTGTTTTTAGCTCTTTAATTAGAGAAATGTGGAACTGGGACTTTGACCCAGTAGCCTGTGTCCATTCACTCACTCATTCATTTTTTTTATTCTCCTAATTTACATCCATTTTATGTTTATTGTATGTATTGAACCATTCTTATCATTGTTGTTGTTCAGTCACCAAGTTGTGTCTGACTCTTTGTGACCCTATAGACTGCAGCATGCCAGGCCTCCTTGTCCCTCACCATCTCCCAGAGTTTGCCCAAGTTCATGTCCACTGAATCCATGATTCTTATCATTAAGGATGATAAATGAACCAAAATAAAATGAATGTCTGTTCTTATGGAGCTTGCGTTCTCTTGTGCCCTTAAAAAAAGCCAAGTTCATGGGCTTTGGCAACCTATGAACTAAGGAAGGAGAGAGGTGATCACCAGGGGATGACTGACTCATACTGCACGTGGCCAGGACTACTGATCGCCTATGCTCTGTCCAGTTCAAAATAAAATCATTACTAAATTTGTAGCTGAAGTGGACAGGTCAGCCAAATATGTAAGATTCAGAGAATTGGTAGCCAAAACAAACATAAAATTTCAATACTCTTTCTCACTAATACCATCAGTGTCATTTCAGTGAACTTCTCTCTATACTCAGACCCATAATATAAGGGTGGTATTGTAGTTAAATTACATATAGCATTTCTATCTATGTGATACATGCTGGTCTTTATCACTTAACTGGCTGTTCTCTCAGTCTACACTTCATCATAAAATACTCCATCCTCAAGTCCAAGACTTCTCATTCTAAACCTATGATCTATTTCTAGTGCCTTCCTGATTAACTTTCAAGTTATCCAATCAATCGATGATTAGTCAACTTCTGCATGACCAAGGATTTTCAACTGATTCTACAATAAGATTTCCTTAGACCATACAATGGGGTTTTGCAGCATCCAACTTGTCATATTATTTTCTATCTTTAACAAATTATTTTCTTTTTCATACTTTAAAAGAATTAAAGTAAAAATGTAATAAATATATTTCTTCCTACAACTCATGAATTAATGAATTTTAACACTGCAGTAATCTCAAAGGTAATGCTTGTTAAATTAAAGTTTAAACCATCTTTAACACTGTTCCAATAGATCTCTCCTATTTTTCCACAGGCAAATTTTATCGTATGTTTTTTGACATTACAGTATGTCAATTTTTCGCTTTATAACCAATCACACTATTTTCTATTTTAGTTAGATCATGTTAATTTAGTTAGAAACCTTACTATGTATTTTTTAATAGCATTGATTTTATTTACATATTCCTCTATGAATAGATACTGATACTAAGTTTTAAGTAGAAATATACTACCTATGCTTTCATTTTCTTCTTGGTACATTTTTAGATCATTTATCCAGGCTGTACAATTTAATATAAAATTACTGGGTAAAAGGATTGTAATCAATTACAACATAATTCTGCTTTCTTGATCTTTGCTTTTGATCACTTTTTAAAAATTTCACATTTTCAATACTTTCTTTTCTTCACATTTTTATGCTTTCTGATTTAACTTTCCTAAGATTAGTTAATTAAGTGTTCATTTTCTAAGTACACTGGTTTGTAGTTCAGTTCAGTTCAGTCACTCAGTCGTGTCCAACTCTTTGCGACTCCATGAACTGCAGCAGGCCAGGCCTCCCTGTCCATCACCAACTCTCGGAGTTCACTCAGACTCACGTCCATGAGTCGGTGATGCCATCCAGCCATCTCATCCTCTGTCGTCCCCTTCTCCTCCTGCCCCCAATCCCTCCCAGCATCAGTCTTTTCCATTGAGTCAACTCTTCACATGAGGTGGCCAAAGTACTGGAGTTTCAGCTTTAGCATCATTCCTACCAAAGAACACCCAGGACCGATCTCCTTTAGAATGGACTGGTTGGATCTCCTTGCAGTCCAAGGGACTCGCAAGAGTCTTCTCCAACACCACAGTTCAAAAGCATCAATTCTTCGGCGCTCAGCTTTCTTCACAGTCCATCTCTTACATTCACCCTACTCTAAACAAAACAAAAATTTTAGGCTTCGTTGATTTTTTCCCGTGGTTTGATTTTAGGAATTGTCATTCCAGCAGGTTAGCATAGTGCATTGGACTCCCTTGGAACTCCTTTCCTGACCTTGAAGCAGAACTGTCTTCAGTCTAGCATTTGATCTCAGTAGTAAAGCCAGAGTGAGAATCAGAAGGCTTGGCTGGTTGAAAAAATAATACTTCACTTAACATGGACATTCCATCAATTTCTTCAAGTGAGAAACTTTAGTTATCACTATATAAGTAATTCTCATTCATTTTTCCATAATACTTTGCCACAAGTTCCAGAGTTCCTATTCTAAATAAGAAGTGGTGGCAGTACAGAACAAGGTGGCTTGACTTCAGGTAGTATCAGAGTAAGCCTGGAATTGTCTTCTGCATCCAATAAGTGAGAACATGAAAAAGAGACACCCACATATCATGAGTCAGATTGCAGCTTAAAGCAGAACCATGCGAACAAATTGATTTTGTGGATATCAACTCCTCGGCCTGGCAGCTATATCTGAAAATTAGAAACCAATACTATTCTTATGGTTAGAGAGACACATACACTGAAATGAAAGGTAGGTATGAGGTGTGGTCTTAGTAGGCATTCCGAAGAAGCACTTCCTACCCCTCATATATGTATTTTCAGGTGTTAGTACTGGAGTGAATTGCCAATTCCTTCTCCAGGGGATCTTCCCAACCCAGGGATTGAACCCAGGTCTCCCGCATTGTAGACAGATGCTTTACTGCCTGAGCCACCAGGGAAATCTGTATATGTAGTTACATGCAAAGGTATAAGTGAAGACCTTATAATACACTTCAGTAAACTTTAACATGCTTGTTGAAACATGAAATAAGCTCAAGATATAAATACAGAGAAATAAGGCAGTATAATACATTGAATAATAGTATAGATTTTGGAATAAGACATTTGGGTTCAAATTCTTTGTTGTTGCTAAAATTTTCTATAGCTCAAGTTTTCCATATGTATAATGGAAATAAACATAGTATCTATGTTGTAGGGCTATTTCAAAGACTAAAGACATTAAGAAAGTAAAATACACTTTGAAAATACCTCTTACCTAAAACCACATTAAGTAATATCAGTCCTAACTATAACACTGTGATAAAGGCTTCAAATAGAAAGGTCTCATGGGGAAAAAAAATACTTAAGTATGATCAATGGAACAAAATAGAAAGCCCAGAGATAAATCCATGCACCTATGGACACCTTATCTTTGACAAAGGAGGCAAGAATATACAATGGAAAAAAGACAATTTCTTTAACAAGTGGTGCTGGGAAATCTGGTCTACCGCTTGTAAAAGAAGGAAACTAGAACACTTTCTAACACCATACACAAAAATAAACTCAAAATGGATTAAGATCTAAATGTAAGACCAGAAACTATAAAACTCCTAGAGGAGAACCTGGCAAAATACTCTCTGACACACGTCACAGCAGGATCCTCTATGACCCACCTCCCAG
>NW_011475999.1:4607-10879 GCF_000754665.1 Bison bison bison | reverse complement strand
AACCAACACATACATTCACAGAAAGAGTCAGTCTCTCATAAGCCAATTTATGTCTCCATATAAAGCAAAGACACAGAAATACCCACTCTTTACACGTCCTGAGGATCAAGAAATGAAACCTCTGTTTTAGAATAGCAAACTTATTTGCCTTTATTATACTATAGCAGAAGGAAATTAGAACCAATTGTCAACAAAGCATATGGTGATCATACTGTGGCACAGACAGAAGCATTCTCCTATAATCATTACTTATAAATATTTGTTGCTCCATTTTACAATTTATGTTCTATGCTATAATCTATTCTTATTTTCATTAGCCTAAGATAGAGACAAAATACCAATTGTATATATGCCAGAACTTTAAAATTATTATGTACCTTTCTGGAGCCTTGTTATCCGAGAGGAGTTATTCTGTTCCTGTATTAGAGCAGCTACAAAATTAATCATTACAAAAGTTAATATTGCTCTAAATAAATCATAATGATTTTAGTTTATGAGTCTAAAATTTGGTTAATTGCTTAAGATTAAATAATCTAAACTAAAACTGACTCTACCAAGAAAAATAAATTAAGCAATGAAGATTTGATGGAAAAGAAAAAATTAAAAAACAAAAAGGAACAGATGCCACCACCTCTTATAGTATTTGGTTTAACCAATCTCAAGAACTGATTTGTGTTTCTCAATATAGTCTTTCATCTTCCTAAAGTCTGTGTTTGAGTTATGAAATCAGAAAAACATATATATACATGTAAACCTATATACAAATATATACATATATATATATATATATATATAATGTTCTCTAGAATCATTGTGTTATTTATACTTTGGACAATCTGAGAATAGCTATTCCACATTTAGGCTGAATGCACAGTTTTATTTCATCATATGATTTTTGAGAGGCACTGATGATCATTAAAGTGAAAAGTTCAATCACAATTTCAAAAATATACTTACGTGGAATAAAAGTTATCACTCTCACTAGAGTATACGTCAAGACAAAACAGATGATTCCCAGGATCACAGCAACAATCTCCTCTCGAGGTGATGGTAAGCCTGCAGGGAGAGAAAAGGAAACACTGAGAAAGGAGCAATGGAGACAGTTGTTTTAGAAGAACAAAAGATCCCACATCCATGAGAATTCATAGACATCAACTTGGACCCCAAATCCATATGAAACATTGTAATCCTCCTCTCAGAATATATACATTTTCAGCAAATATAACACTTCACAAGTTGTATATCAAAGACTACAAATTACAACAGTCCTGGAATAGATAGGCTTCTCTGTCCATGGGATTTGCCAGGGATCCAACCCACGTCTCCTGCATTGGCAGGTGGATTCTTTATCACGAAGCCACCAGGAAGCTCACACTAGAGTACTGTATTTCAAATTCAAGCTCTGATCTTCATAAATAAAAATATATGAGCTATTAAATGCTTCACACTTGCACTGGTAGCTCCTGTCATTCCATTGAGGATAGTGAGAAGCATTTTGAAATTTTAATTCCATGTAGGTTTTCTCCTGCTCAGTGACTAAAACGGAACTTTGTCTGCTCTTACCTCTCATTTGCTTGTTTCCTGGAGTCCTTAGCCAGATTTGGTTCTGGGTAGTTTTGCGTTTGATTGTTCATCTCTGCAGCTGTGTTATGTCAAGGATGGCGCTCTATGAAAACTGTACCTAGGTAGTTAATAAATGATGTATAAAATCACAAGAAGCCTGGAGTAGGTGGTGTGTGAGATGAGTGACAGCACTCATTTTGCAGTTAAGCAAGGTGCATGTTTGGTTCTCATTTCCACAGGGTGTTAGTAAGTGTTTCAAGATAGACTAAGTTTTAACAATAATATTCTATGTTTGAAATAATGTTATTTATCATTGGAACAATGAAATTAATAAATTGGTGAAAAATAAAGTTCATAAAGAATAATATCCTTATCAATTTACCATCTATTTGCATAGAAACATTCAAAAGCTGTTACAGCAACTGTGTTGTAATTAAAGTGCCATACTGGAAAAAATAGATGCACCAATATAACAACTTTTATGATAATTTTAAAGCCCATTAACGGTTAAGGATTGAGCCTTCTAAAGAAGAGAGAATAATAGTATAGGCAAATGTAATATTTCCTGCACTAAACTACTTTAATTAGTGATATCATTTATTAAAAGAAAATGAAGTGCTATCCAAAACTTTTTTTATTTTATTATGACTGACTGCAAGTTCTTTGAAATCATTAGAAATTTAGACACATATTTTGCATGTTAAAAATGTTACATGAAACATATTAAACTATCCAAAACTTGACAAATAATAAAAGAAAACAATATTAAAAAGATTTTAAAATAAATACTTACTTTACAAAAGTAATTAGCAATTGATAATGGCTGAGATATGAAATCATAAAATGATAAATGAAAGTGTCAATCAATTATGGAGGAGCAATTCTTATACAAACTTCCAGAAAGATCCTATTGGTGTCAAATCAGTGAGGGTAGCTTTAGTTGTATCAACAATTAAATGTCAGATAATGCACATTAATAATTCTGTCACTGGAGCCTGTAGTTAGTGAGATCTAGAAATAATTCTGGCTTTGAAGTTTACAATTTGTGACTTTTAAAAATTATTGAGATTTCACTTAAAATTGCATTGATTTACAAGCTCGTTTACAAATGTGTATATGAACTTGACTAATAGGCAAGAATTTGAATGTTTTAGAAATCCTCCATAATATTTCATATTTTATTCTTACATAATTCTCAGAATTATTCAAATAAAGCTACCAATATATCCAATTTGGCTATATATCAATTGTCCATAAATTGAATCACATCTAGGCATGTGTAATCTCCTACCAAATGAGATGAGGAATTAGGATGGAGAGGGAGACACATACCTTCTGCAGGCCAGAATCCTGCCTCCTCCTGTGGGTGACCAAGTTACTACCCAAGTAGTAAACAGTATCTGTGGTCTTCACAGACTACCCTGTGAAGGCCCATGGTGAAGCAAGTGTAGAAAAGGTAGATTTCTCATCAACATGTCACAAAGTTTAAACAGGAAATTCTTACACTTGAGTATTTTGAAGACGGTTTATCTCATGACACACCTCCAGGATATAGGAGACTTTGGGTATGTAGTGTGTCATTTAGTTTGCCCTTTGGCAAATGCCTCTGAGAAGGTTTTTTGTTTTTTTTTTTTTTTTTTCCCCTTCATTAGTTTTCTGAGTATAGAGTTTTAAGACAACGTTTTCACTCTCCTCTTTCACTTTCATTGAGAGGCTTTTTAGTTATTCTTTGCTTTCTGCCAAAGGGTGTTCTCATCTGCATATCTGAGGTTATTGATACTTCTCCCAGCAATCTTGACTTCAGGTTGTGTTTCATCCAGCCCAGCATTTCACGTGATGTAATCTATACTCAAGTTAAATAAGCAGGATGACAATATACAGCCTTGACATACTCCATTCCTGATTTGAAAGCAGTCTCTTGTTCCATGTCTGGTTCTAACTGTTGCTTCTTGATCTGCATACAGCTTACTCAGGAGGTAGGTAAGGTGGTCTAGTATTCCAATAAGAATTTTCCACAGTTTATTGGGATCCACACAGTCAAAGGCTTTGGCATAGTCAATGGAGCAGAAATAGATGTTTATCTAGAACACTTTTGCTTTTTCAATGATCCAGTGGACGTTGGCAATTTTACCTGATTCCTCTGCCTGTTCTAAATCTATCTTGAACATCTGGAAGTTCACAATTTATGTACTGTTGAAGCCTGGCTTGGAGAATTTTGAGCATTACTTTGCTAGCATGTGAGATGAGTGCAATTGTGCAGTAGTTTGAACATTCTTTGGCATTACCTCTCTTTGGGATTGGAATGAAAACTGACTTTTTCCAGTCCTGTGACTACTGCTGAGTTTCCAAATTTGCTGGCATTTTGAGTGCAGCACTTTCACAGCATCATCTTTTAGGATTTGAAAGAACTCAACTGGAATTCCATCACCTCCACTAGCTTTGTTTATAGTTATGATATCCATCCTGACTTCTCATTCCAGGAAAAGTGAGTGATCAACAACCATAATTATCTGGGGCATGAAGATCTTTTTTGTATAGTTCTGTGTATTCTTGCCACCTTTTCTTAATATCTTCTGCTTCTGTTAGGTCCATACCATTACCATTTCTGTCCTTTATTGTGCCCATCTTTGCATGAAGTATTCCCTTAGTATCTCTAGTTCTCTTGAAGAGATCTCTAGTATTTCCCATTGCTTTCCTCTGTTTCTTTTCATGGATCACTAAGGAAGGCTTTCTTATTTCTCCTTGATATTCTTTGGAACTCTGCTTTCAAGTGGGTATCTCTTTCTATTTCTCCTTTGCCTTTTCTTCTCTACTTTTTTAAGACCTCCTCAGAGAAACATTTTGCCTTTTTGTATTTCTTTTTCTTGGAGATGGTCATGATCACTGCCTCCTGTACAATGTCATGAACCCCCATCCATAGTACTTCAGGCAGTCAGTCTATCAGATTAATCCCTTGAATCTATTTGTCACTTCCACTGTATAACAGTAAGGGCTTTGATTTAGGTCTTACCAAAATGGTCTAGTGGTTTTCCCTATTTTCTTCAATTTAAGCCTGAATTTTGCAATAAGGGGTTCATGATCTGAGCCACATTCAGCTTTCCATCTTGTTTTGATGACTGTATAGAGCTTCTCCATCTTTGGCTACAAAGAATATAATCATTTTGATTTCAGTATTGACCATCTGATGATGTCCATGTTTAGATTCATCTCTTGTGTTGTTGGAAGAAAGTGCTTATTATGACCAATATGTTTTCTTGGCAAAACTGTTAGCTTTTGTCCTGCTTCATTTTGTGCTCTAATGTCAAATTTGCCTGTTACTCCAGGTATTTCTTGACTTCCTACTTTGGCATCCAGTCCCCTATGATGAAAAGGGCATCGTTTTTGGGTGTTAGTTCTAGAAGGTCCTCATAGAACCGTTGAACTTCAGCTTCTTCAGCATCACTGGTTGGGATACAGACTTGGGTTACAGTGATATTCAATGGTTTGCCTTGGAAAGGAACAGAGATCATTCTGTCTTTTTTGAGATTGCACCCTAGTACTGCATTTTGGACTCTTTTGTTGACTATGAGGGCTACTCCATACCATTTGTCACTAATTCAGAAGACTTACTACCTTGTCTACATTAAAATAACTGTTAAAAAGAGATGAATGCCTAATCTTACTTTTCAACTTCACTCTAGTTCTTAAAAGAGCTACACCTAATTTTATTATTCTTAAATAAGTTATTCAGGTTTCCTCTGAAAAAATAAATGTCTTTGGGAAGGGTAAAACATCGAACAATATCAAGCTATATCACCATAGCAGAGATTGAAATACTGAATACTCGCTATATCATTCATTGATGATCTTTAAATCATAACTTGTTATTTGTATTTTTAACAGGAATATTTGTTGTAAATAACAAAAGCCCAAGTTTCTGTCAGGGGAATAATAAGCTTTTAAATTTTCACTTCTCAAGAAAATGGGGAATGCATAAAAAGTTGACCTTTTACCAAAACACATATGAACATTCAAAAATGTAAAACATTAAATAAAAGATCAAATTTGCCTCAAATGCATTTTTTTCATCAATTATCACTGTATCAAGAAAAGGGTAAATGTTTATCTACCGTTCCTAAGGATATTCATTTTCAGCATAACTTCTAGACCACTGAATTCAAGCAAACACTATTTTTTAGCTTTCTAAAAGCTAGAAAAATCGAATGTAAACTCAGTTATTCCTTGTAATGAAGACTAATACTTGAGTCTTCTAAAACAATGACTAATAATGGCTACCTATATGGTTGCATCTATCAATCATATTTTATTTTCATAAACTAAATTGATAATTTTCTCTGTTACTCACATCCTAGAATTATAGCAGTTGAAGCATTCATTAGAGATCAATGTAAAATACACTAATGTTGGCTTTTACAATTTGAAGTACTTATGTCTACTGCTGTCATATACTTTGCTATTTTTAATTAAATAATGTTATACATGTCAGGTTCTTTTTTATATGTCAAAATATGGGTTGATTCTAAAGAATCTGCCTGAAATGCCAGAGACCCAGGTTTGATCCTTGGGTTAGGAAGATCCCCTAGAGAATGGAATGACTACCCACTCCAGTAATTTTGCCTGGAGAATTCCATGGACAGAGGAGCTTGGTAGGCTACAATTTATGGGGTTGCAAAGAGTCAGATACAACTGAGTGACTACACTTTCATTTT
>NW_011475999.1:0-2079 GCF_000754665.1 Bison bison bison | reverse complement strand
AATTCTCCAAGCCAGGCTTCAGCAATATGTGAACTGTCAACTTCCAGATGTTCAAGCTGGTTTTAGAAATGGCAGAGGAACCAGAGACAAATTACCAACATCCACTGGATCATCGAAAAAGCAAGAGAGTTCCAGAAAAACATCTATTTCTGCTTTATTGACTATGCCAAAGCCTTTGACTCTGTGGATCACAACAAAATGTGGAAAATTCTTAAAGAGATGGGAATACCAGACTACCTGACCTACCTTTTGAGAAATCTGTATGCAGGTCAGGAAACAACAGTTAGAACAGGACATGGAACAACAGATTGGTTCCAATTAGGAAAAGGAGTATGTCAAGGCTTTATATTGTCACCATGCTTATATAACTTATAAGCAGGGTAAATCATGAGAAACACTGGGCTGGATGAAGCACAAGCTGGAATCAAGATTGCTGGGCCAAATATCAGTAAGCTCGGATATGTAGATGACACCACCCTTATTGCAGAAAGTGAAGAAAAACTAAAGAGCCTCTTGACAAAAGTGAAAGAGGAGAGTGAGAAAGTTGGCTTAAAACTCAACAATCAGAAAACTAAGATCATGGCATCCGGTCCCATCACTTCATGGCAAATAGATGGGGAAACAGCAACAAACTTCATTTTTGGGGCTCCAGAATCACTGCGGATGGTGACTGCAGCCATGAAATTAAAAGACGCTTACTCCTTGGGAGGAAAGTTATGACCAACCTAAACTTGTCAAGCTGGTTTTAGAAAAGGCAGAGTACATCATGAAAAATGCTGGGCTGGAAGAAGCACAGGCTAGAATCAAGATTGCCGGGAGAAATATCAATAATCTCAGATATGCAGATGAAACCACCCTTGTGGCAGAAAGTGAAGAAGAACTAAAGATCCTCTTGCTGAAAGTGAAAGAGGAGTGTGAAAAAGTTGTCTTAAAGCTCAACATTCAGAAAACTAAGATCATGGCATCTGGTCCCATCACTTCATGGCAAACAGATGAAGAAATAGTGGAAACAGTGGCTGTCTTTATTTTTCTGGGCTCCAAAATCACTGCAGATGCTGATTGCAGCCTTGAAATTAAAAGACGCTTACTCCTTGGAAGGAAAGTTATGACCAACCTAGACAGCATATTAAAAAGCAGACACATTACTTTGCCAACAAAGGTCTGTCTTGTCAAGGCTATGGTTTTTCCAGTGGTCATGTATGGATGTGAGAGTGGGATGGTGAAGAAAGCTGAGTGCTGAAGAATTGATGCTTTTGAACAACGGTGTTCGAGAAGACTCTTGAGAGTCCCTTGGACTGCAAGGAGATCCAACCAGTCAATCCATCCTAAAGTAGATCAGTCCTGAGTGTTCTTTGGAAGGACTGATGTTGAAGCTGAAACTCCAATACTTTGACCACCTAATACGAAAAGCTGACTCATTGGAAAAAACCGTGATGCTGGGAAAGATTGAGGGCAGGAGGAGAAGGGGACAAAAGAGGATGAAATGATTCGATGGCATCACCAACTCATGGACATGGGTTTGGGTGGTCTCCAGGAGTTGGTGATGGACAGAGAGGCTTGGCGTGCTGTGGTTCACGGGGTTGCAAAGAGTCGGACCCATTGAACAACTGAACTGAACTAAATTCTAAAAATGTTTATAATTTAAACAAAGAAAGTGAAGTTGCTCATTCATGTCCGACTCTTTGCGACCCCATAGACTGTAGCCTACAGGCTTCTCCATCCGTGGATTTTCCAGGCAAGAGTACCGAAGTGGGTTGCCATTTCCTTCTCCAGGGGATCTTCCCAACCCAGGGATTGAACCCGGGTCTCCTGCATTGCAGACAGACGCTTTACCCTCTGAGCCACTAGGGAAGCCCCTTTATAATTTAAAACATTTTGTTTAATACAGCTATATATATAAAAGAGTTATTTTAATAACTGCTGTCTTAGTGAGACTTTTTTAGATGAAGAAATAAAGAGGAAATTTAAAAAGATGAAAAATGATATCATGCAACACAAGATGATAAAGCTGAGAAAGTTAACATACTGTCACAATACAAAGCAATAACTATGTTAGAAAAGATGAAGCATGTTTCATAA
>NW_011475998.1:34456-38346 GCF_000754665.1 Bison bison bison | reverse complement strand
CCCTGATCCCGTGCTCGGTCAGCTTCCTCCGAGACAGACCTCCACCGCGGGACAGGCTCTGCCAGCAGACCCTCCGCCTGCCCGCAGGGTCCTCCTGCGCCCTCAGCGGGGCAACCTTTCTCCGGCTCTTGGTCCCACCGACCATCTCTCTCTCTGCTTCTCTGTCACGCTGGCCGTTATTTTGGAGACTCCAGGAAGTGACACCTGTCCCCCCGCCGCCATGTCTAACAGAAGTCTGGGCTCCCGGGACTTGAGGGGTGTTCCCACGCTGAGCCAGGACGGGCAGAGCTCAGAACCCTCCTATTGCCGGGCTCTTCCCAAGAGCCTGGGGTGGGAGGCCCCAGCCAGACGGCTGGGTGGCCAGTGGAGGCCAGCCTGAGTCGGCCGGGGCCCCCGGAGCTGGGTTTGCGAGGGGCAGGGTGGAGGGCTGCACCAGTCCAGGTCGTGGCCCCTGGGCCTGCAGGCCCTTCCCCTGAAGGCGGTGAGGAGGGGGCCAGGTCAGTGAGCCGGGTGGCACTGCCTCTCCAGCCCGTGTCCCCATTAAGGGGACAATGGGAGAATAAGCACTTTTCTTTCTTCATTTCCCCGCTGTCTGCTAATATCATATTGATGGTAATTTCTCTTTAATGGGCTATTTGCGGTAATTATGATGCACGGAGTGAGTAATTGTATCTGACTCCCAGCGCCCACCAGGGCCACGAGGGTGGGGGGTACCAGTCCTTGGCCCTCTCAGCTGGGTCAGCTCCACCCTCTCCCGGGGACCCGGGACCGACCTCCAGTCCGTGGCCCCTGGGACAGGGGTCCTCTTTGGCCTCGCCTTCTGGGGAAGGCTAGGCTCTCAGCTTCCCAGAGCTGATGGGAGTCCGTCCCAGGCCAACGCAGGGGCCCAGGGCACCCCCACCAGAGCCAGGACAGGGCCGCGTGCCTCTCTCCCTCCCCAGGAAGCTTCAGGCTCCCTCTGGGTCTGGCCTGGACTCCTTGCTCCTGCCATGTCTCTGCTGAGACGCCACTTCCGGCAGGGACTGCCTGGGGGCACAGGCACACAGTGGGGGAGTCTCAGTCACTGCAGGTGGGTACTGGGAAGACCCCTGTGGACTCAGGCCTCGCCTCCCACATTAGGGAGCTGCCTCCAGCCCCTCGGCCCCACTTCAGAGGCCCTGGGCCCCACCCCGCCCCAGTCTCTTTTCTTTCATGCTTGTCCCTCTGGGTTCCCGTCACCTCCGAGGCCCAGCTGGGCAGAGGGCACTGGGGTCCTCAATAGTGTGGCCTTACTGTGTGCCTGGGACAGGCCGTCTGGGACAGAGGTTAAAGGTCAGGTGGAGGTCTACTCTGGGTTTCCCCACACAGACAGTGAGGTCAGGAGCCAGAAGCAGCCCAGAGCCCACCAAACATCCGCCCAGGTCCCTGGGGCCCACACACTGCACTTTTTCCTAGACAAGGGCACCTTCCTTCAGCCTTGCCAGGCTGTGTTCAAGACACGTGTCACTCAAGCCTGTAAGAAGCATCCCAAGGCAGGGCCCCTCACCTCACCATCACCTCTACCATGATCATCACCACCATCGCCGCCATCACCAATATCACCACCATGACCATGACCATCATCACCACCAGCAGCATCACCACCATCACCCCTGCATCATGTACCATCAGTGTCTACTGTGGACCTTGCTAGATTCGTGATCATCTAGTTGGGAGATAAGACACACCCTCTTGTCATTTCTGAGAAAACTAATGCCAAATTGACGGTTGTTGCCCACAGCACAGTAGTCTCTAGGCTGGGCTTGTCTGGGAGGGCCAGGAGCCTTGCCACTGTGGTTGGTGGTCCATCATAAACTGAACAGCTTGGCAGACGGATTGGGTGTGAGCATGCCAGGTGACCTGGCTGGCATGGGCACACACCTGCTCCAAGCCCCAAGAGAAGAGGGCTGGGCATAGGTGTGGCCTCCACTCTGGGAACTCCAGGCCACACATCCGCCCTGCCTGAGATGACATCAGGTAGAAACTCAGGGACTAGAGGTGTGGAAAGGGTCACCCAGGGACCTGGGTGGGAACTGGGCTAAGGACATGGGGCTGCCCCCACACACAGGGCTGAAGGGCTCCTGCCTGCCTCCCCTACCCCTCCACTCACCCGGCAACCCCCTGCTGCCAGGGTCTCCTCATATGTCTTTTCTGGTCAATAAACCTCGGCTCCTGGGGGGCCCAGGCTGATAACGCTGCCCCACCCCCGCTGGGCACTCTGTCATAATTAAGCACGCACAGCCTAATTAATTGAGTGGTCAGGATGCTAATTAGCAGCTTGATTGAGCCTGGAGGAGGGTGAAGGGCAACCTTGGCAGTGGGCGCTCTTCCCCGCTGGGCCGCTCTCTGGCTCTCCCAGGCCGGCCCCACCC
Organism: Bison bison bison; assembly: GCF_000754665.1. Lineage (NCBI taxonomy): Eukaryota > Metazoa > Chordata > Mammalia > Artiodactyla > Bovidae > Bison > Bison bison. The sequence goes on along the minus strand of NW_011475998.1, from coordinate 35,956 downwards.
TCAGGTCAGCCCTAGTCTTCAGGTCCTGTCCTTAGCGCTCTGCTCCCTGCGTCTCCTGTGTCTGGCCCTGGCCCTGGGCCTCTCTTGTCCCTCTCCAACCACCACGAACAGATCTGCCCCCCTGCCACTCTCCACCTCAGCACCCCTGCCCAAAGGACTTGAGCTCGCCCAGTGGCAGGGAGTCCCTCTCTCTGGAGATAGCTCTCCCAGGGAGCACGTGCCCTCAGGCTCCTGGCCACAGCCCTGACCATAGCTCTTGGCCGTGAGGGCAGCATGCCCACACCGCATGGCAAGGCCCTTGCCCTCTCTAGGGTCCTGGCCCATCTGTGACCCCGGGGCTCCTCTGCCCTCCAGCTCTCCCCTCACTCCAAGCAGCCACAAACCCACAGGGACTGGGACCCAGTGGCCTAACAGGCAGGTGACTTTGGCTAGACCCCCACACCATTGCAGCCCATCTCCTCTGAGTGGCCACTTCCCCACAAGGTCATCGGGTTGAATGGACCCGGGGTGGGGAGTAGGAAGATTGATGAAATCAGAAGAGGGACTTCCCAGTGGTCTAGTGATAAGACTCTGAGCTCCCAATGCAGGTGCCCTAAGTTTGATCCCTGATTGGGGAACTGGAGCCCACATGCTCCAACTAAGAGGTCACATGCTGCGGTGACGATCAAAGACCCTGCAGCGGGCAACTAAGGCCTGGCACAACCAAACAAGATAAAAAAGAAAAAAAAAAATGAAACGGGGAGGGGGCAGGGAGAGGGGAGAAGAAAGGCTGAAGGTGGGGGGCGGAGCCCAAGGATCGGGTCTCTCTGAGAGATCTCCTGCGGCCCTCCTCCAGCCCACAGTGCCTGCCCTGCACTGTCAGGCCTGGGGGGCTCCCTGTCACACTGCCCCTAGGCAGGAGGACCATACCCGCCCTCTCCCTGAAGGAGCCAATGGGCAGGTGCAGAGGGTGGGACGGCCAGAGGATGGCCACACCCCCTCGAAGCCTCTGCGGCCTCATCTGTAAGTACAGTGGAGGGTGATGGGGAGCCTCCCTCTAGGGATAGTGGGGCCGGCCCCCCTCGTGGCTTTTTGCTGCTCAGCCCGGTTCCAAGGCGAGGAGAGGCGGCATGGCCCCGGGGGCCAGGGGAACCCCGCTAGCGGTCCTGAGTAGGGGCCACGCAGAGTGAACCAGCGGCGAAGTCCCCCCAGGCTCCTAGCGGCTCCCGGGCTGCGGAGGTCGGAGGTCGCTTACTAGAGGTGAAGGGCACTTAGGGTCCAACCCGAGGAGCCTGGAGGGAGCGCTTGGAGAGCTGGAGCCGGCAGCACGCGGGCTTGGGGGCCTTGCAGGACCCGGGGCACACTGAGGACTACAGCAGGCAGGCGTGCTTGAACCCGAGGAGGCCCCAGAGCGGAGTCCTGGGAAAGAGGGTACCAGGGCCTCCTCTTTCGGCTCAGCAGAGGTTCGGGCACCGCAGCTCCTACACCCTCCCTGCCCTGCTTCGCCCCAGCCTCAGGGGC